>NC_090727.1:34001773-34026773 GCF_036898095.1 Palaemon carinicauda
CACACCAAGGCAATACATATATCTGCTCAGGAAGAACAGATGGAGTTGGAAGAGAAGGGGTAAGAATGACGACATCAAGAGCAGAAAAGTCATTAATGGAATGGAGAGCTGTATATAGCAGATGGTCACTTGCAAAGTTTAAATCAAAGCAGTGCAATATGAGTATTATAGTTAACTATGCACCAACAAATGATTTCCCTGAAGACAGGAAAGAGGAATACTAAAAAGAATTGCAGAGTGTAACAGATGAGATCCCAGAGAGAGATATGGAAATTGTTATTGGTGACTTCAATGCTGAAGTTGGAAGGAATAATCGAAGTATAGAGGATGTGATGGGTGTTGAAGGTCTTGGCGAAGTTGCAAATGAAAATGGGGCACATTTTATAAGTTTTTGTTCAACAAACAATCTTATTATTGGAGATATTCTTTTCCAGCACAAGGACATCCACAAATATACATGGGCTTCATCATGTGACAATTAAAAAAATCAAATAGATCACATAGCTATTGATAAAGAGAGAAGGAGGACTCTTGAAGAGTGTAAGAAGCTATAGAGGTGCAAATATTGGTAGTGACCACTAGCTCCTCTTGCTACACTGAAATTAGAACCGAATGCACCCGATAGAAATGTAGATAGAATATTTAGGTTTGATACAACTAAGCTGCTAGAGGATGAGCAGAGAAATCTTTGCAATTGAATGTAAGAATCGATTTGCAGTCTTAGAGACTTTAGGAGACAAATAGCAAACAATTAACGAATAATACTTGGGATACTATAAAAAGGAGACAAATATAGAAGTTGTTTGTTGGAGGTTTTTGAGGAAGTAATGAAAATTGCAAGGTAGAGCATGCTAAGCATTCCAGTATTGATAGTGAGGTCAAAAGAAAAGCCAGAAATGACTGGCGAGAATATTTAGACAGGAAAGCAGATGAGTCTGACAAAGCTATGGATTCAGAGAGTGACTATGGTATAAGAATTGTACCTAGAATTATTATAGAAATCTCTACGGGAGCAAAGCAGAAGAAGCATATACCCATCAAAAAGAGAGATGGAGCTGTTATAACAACAGAAGATGAAGAAAGGCAACGTTGGATGGAACACTTTAGTGGGGTCATGAATAGGAGATATAAAGGGAATAATTTGATTGATATACCTGCAGCTGAGGAATACCTTGATGTGCCCATCAATGAATTCAGTGTGTTTGAAGTCGAAGCTATCTTTTAAAAAAACTCGAAGAGATGGGATGCCTCTAGTTATGATGGAATAACTGCTGAGATAATATTGGCCGAAAATGAAGTGACTCCCAGATTACGTACAAGATTATTTTGTAGAATGTGGCGTGAAAAAGCAAAGCCTGATGAATGGGAGCTAGGAGTGTTGGTGAAAACGGCAAATAGGAGATCTGACTGATTGCAATAATTACAGAGGTATCACAATTACGTCAGTTGTCATGAAAATACTATGGTGTTTATCCTCCTCATGCATTTTGTAATTCATAGAAGAGTTGAGGATGTTGGGAAAGGATTGGACTGGATTGGTAACAGGATATTAGCTGACCTAGAGTATGTTGATGACGCTGTGCTTATTAGCAGAAAACCACAGGTCAAGATAAAGAAAGACAGAGATGAGGAGAATAGAACATGCAATGGAAGATGAAAATATCATTGGAAGGAAAAAGGTTTAATGAGGTGGAACCATTTAAATATTCGGGAACTATGATATCTAATACAGGGATTAAGATTTTGAGTTCAATGAAAGATTGAAAAAAACAAATGAGACAAGGGCTAGGTTAAGTAATATCTGGAAATCAAATCGCCTGAAATTACATATAAAAGTCTGGCTATATATCAGTTTAGTGAGATCGGTGTTACTGTGTGGATATGAGTCGTGGTATAACAATGAAACAATATCCAACAGATTTTATAGGTTTGAAAACAAAGCCCTCAGAAGAATATTGGGAGTTAAATGGCAGGACAGGATTAGAAATGAAACTATAAGAGAGATCACTCAAGTGCCATATGTGGATGAGATCATGGTGAGGGGTAGATGGAGATAGTTTAGGCATGCTCTTCGCTCTCTCCAAGAGATTAGTTCACCAAACTTTCAACCAGGCTCCACAAGGCCTTAGAAGACTTGGAAGACCCAGGCCTACATGGCTGAGGACTATGAAGCGCGAAGTAGATGTTGAATAGAGAAGTATTGATTTAAAAGCTCAAGATAGAGACGAACGGTGAAACCTAACCAAGGTCCTTTGCGTTAATAGGCGTAGGAGGAGATGATGGTGATATGTGGTTTCAAGCTATTTAACTCAAGGTGAGTCACTTTGCCTCCTCCTTCCTATAAAAACCGTTTTGTTGCTATACCAATACAAAATAATGGATGCTCCTTATCTTTATAAATTACCTCATACCTTTTTCCTACAACTGAGGAATCTTTATATGGAGGTGAAACGCTCTTCCAAAAATTAATTAAATTCCTTTTGATTCTCTATCAGGACTATCCAAGTAGTTTGAATAATCACTATTGATTACCTTGGTCAATTTAGATTTTGTTATATTCACTTTAGCGTTTGCACACATTTTTCATAGAAATCGAGAAATATTTGGTTGCTTTGTATTTCCATTATTTGTTTTGTTTTTATTTCTCTTAATGCCTTTCTTTAGGGTTTTCCCTTTATTGATCTTCATTTCATCTCTTTTTCTTAAATATTCGATTGCATCCCTTTCTGTTACTATTTGAGCAAATGACTTTCTTATTCTTGTTTTGTTTTTATCATTCTCGGTTGCCTTTTTCTGTAAGATTATATTTTGTAGGTAAAAGTGTCTCTTTGATGGCTCGTTCGTAATATGAGGTAAAGATAATAAGAATAAACTGGATATGTACAACTTAGGACGAATATTGTTTATGGGATCAGCTTTGTCCGTCGTTGATATCTCTCACTATCATGCTGTTTACTCTAATGTTGCTGCATTGAACACTATATCAAAAAGGCAACACGCCAGCTGCATCTTTTCTATTGCAGTTATCAACATGGAAATTAGCAGAAAAAGGGAAAATATATATTTCCCTAATACCTGAAATTTTCATTTGGATTTTTGAATTATTCTAGGAACAATTTATAAACAAGAAAGATTTTTTTTTAATTATTTGTAGCATTTGGGGTAACCCCTCTCGAGGATGTCACCATGATTTGGTCGATCTTTTTGAAGGTTCCACCCCGAGTGTCAACACCTTTGAGTGTGTCCCCAGTATTAAATAACTTTTTGAAAATCATATCATAACCCTTGAGCTTGAAAAACAAACTTTTTGTAGATATAACTCTCAGGGTGTCACCCCCTTTTAGGGTGTCACCCTGAGCAGACACAGACCCCCCATACTGCACTCCAAATGTCTTATTTTGTATGCTTATAATAACATATATGTAGATTTACACATAAAAGTATATTTGCGTGCTCGAATACAAAGTTTAATTTATATATTCATATAGTAAGGGAAAATTGGACAGTTTTCAAAGCCATGGTGAGGCAAAATTGGACAGGCAACTCTCTCACTTTTGTCTTGGTGAGGCAAAATTGGACAGTCTTGGATTACGGACACAAAAATTTATATAAGTCCATAATTTTTTTCTAGTATACTTATGTTGATAGTGACCACAAATTGTCATAATTTGGAAATTGAGCGTTGCTGCTTAACGGAGATACAGACGTGTCCATAACTGCCTCGCTCTCCAAAATTTCCTCGCCTCTAAGATATTTTTTTTATTGATGAGATATAGGAATTTCCAATTCTCTGATGATTATGAGACAAACTATTTTTTATAGATGAGACCTCCCTCTTTTGAAAGCATGTTTGATATTTGGTCATAAATTATTAATACAGATTTTGTACAAAGGTGTCCAAAATTGCCACGCCTTACTATATATACCATTGATATATATATATATATATATATATATATATATATATATATATATATATATATATAATTATATATATATATATATATAAATATATATATATTATATATATATATATTTGTATATATATATATATATATATATATATATATATATATATATATGTTTATATATATTTATGTATATATGTGTTATATATATATATATATATATATATATATATATATATGCATATATATATTAATTCATATATATACATATATATATGTATGTATATATACATACATGTATGTATGTATGTATGTATGTATGTATATATATATATATATATATATATATATATATATATATATATATATATATATATATATATGTATATATATAATGTTAATGTATATATATATATATATATATATATATATATATATATATATATATATACACACACATATATATATATATATATATATATATATATATATATATATTTATATATATATATTTCCATAAAAAACACACTTCGGTAACTGGCACTGGGTAACGGAGATCAAGAGACTAAATTCCATCCAAAGCAACAGATTTCCAGTACAAAAGTGCACTAGAAGTCATAATGGTGATTGCATAATCTTATTAGCGAGATCTCTAGTCGCTGCATTTAAGAATATCACTCGGCCTCGCCCCCTTTCCCTGGCACTGTAGATAATGCATGCCATTATCGTACGACACTCTCGAGCAATATCAGTTGCTGCTGGGCTGTGTGGTACTGATACCACTGAAAGGTCGTTTATTCAATAACTAAAGGAGGCCCTAGAACCTGTAAAATGGTGCTTCTTTTTGTACAATAATTGTCTATCAACATACTTTTGAAACTTTCCTTTTCACTACAACAGAAATAGTAATTTCTCTCTCTCTCTCTCTCTCTCTCTCTCTCTCTCTCTCTCTCTCTCTCTCTCTCTCTCTCTCTCTCTCTCTTATCCCAGGGAGGAGAAGTGCAATGCCATCTGACGGCACGGCAACAAGCCTTCGAATGTAATACATTAATTTCAGTTCAGTTTTTATTACCATTGTAATACTGTCAATGTTTATGCTAATGTCAGCCTTATTGACAAAAGTCTTTCGATGTTCACATGCAATCTTATCCATCCATCCATATACCAAAGGCACTTCCCCCAATTTTGGGGGGTAGCCGACATCAACAAGAACAAAACAAAAAAGGGGACCTCTACTCTCTATGTTCCTCCAGCCTAACCAGGGACTCAGCCGAGTTCAGCTGGTACTGCTAGGGTGCCACAGCCCAACCTCCCACATTTCCACCACAGATGAAGCTTCATACTGCTGAGTCCCCTACTGCTGCTACCTCCGCGGTCATCTAAGGCACCGGAGGAAGCAGCAGGGCCTACCGGAACTGCGTCACAATCGCTCGCCATTCATTCCTATTTCTAGCACGCTCTCTTGCCTCTCTTACATCTATCCTCCTATCACCCAGAGCTTTCTTCACACCATCCATCCACCCAAACCTTGGCCTTCCTCTTTTACTTCTCCCATCAACTCTTGCATTCATCACCTTCTTTAGCAGACAGCCATTCTCCATTCTTTCAACATGGCCAAACCACCTCAACACATTCATATCCACTCTAGCCGCTAACTCATTTCTCACACCCGTTCTCACCCTCACCACCTCGTTCCTGACCCTATCTACTCGAGATACACCAGTCATACTCCTCAGACACTTCATCTCAAACACATTCAATTTCTGTCTCTCCATCACTTTCATTCCCCACAACTCCGATCCATACATCACAGTTGGTACAATCACTTTCTCATATAGAACTCTCTTTACATTCATGCCCAACCGTCTATTTTTTACTACTCCCTTAACTGCCCCCAACACTTTGCAACCTTCATTCACTCTCTGACGTACATCTGCTTCCACTCCACCATTTGCTGCAACAACAGACCCCAAGTACTTAAACTGATCCACCTCCTCAAGTAACTCTCCATTCAACATGACATTCAACCTTGCACCACCTTCCCTTCTCGTACATCTCATAACCATACTCTTACCCACATTAACTCTCAACTTCCTTCTCTCACACACCCTTCCAAATTCTGTCACTAGTCGGTCAAGCTTCTCTTCTGTGTCTGCTACCAGTACAGTATCATCCGCAAACAACAACTGATTTACCTCCCATTCATGATCATTCTCGTCTACCAGTTTTAATCCTCGTCCAAGCACTCGAGCATTCACCTCTCTCACCACTCCATCAACATACAAGTCAAACAACCACGGCGACATCACACATCCCTGTCTCAGCCCCACTCTCACCGGAAACCAATCGCTCACTTCATTTCCTATTCTAACACATGCTTTACTACCTTCGTAGAAACTTTTCACTGCTTGCAACAACCTTCCACCAACTCCATATAACGTCATCACATTCCACATTGCTTCCCTATCAACTCTATCATATGCTTTCTCCAGATCCATAAAAACGCAACATACACCTCCTTACCTTTTGCTAAATATTTCTCGCATATCTGCCTAACTGTAAAAATCTGATTCATACAACCCCTACCTCTTCTAAAACCCCCCTGTACTTCCCAGATTGCATTCTCTGTTTTATCCTTAATCCTATTAATCAGTACTCTACCATACACTTTTCCAACTACACTCAACAAACTAATACCTCTTGAATTACAACACTCATGCACATCTCCCTTACCCTTATATAGTGGTACAATACATGCACAGACCCAATCTACTGGTACCATTGACAACACAAAACACACATTAAACAATCTCACCAACCATTCAACTACAGTCACACCCCCTTCCTTCAACATCTCAGCTTTCACACCATCCATACCAGATGCTTTTCCTACTCTCGTTTCATCTAGTGCTCTCCTCACTTCCTCTATTGTAATCTCTCTCTCATTCTCATCTACCATCACTGGCACCTTATATACGATATAATTATTCCAGGCGTCTTTGAGAGAGATTTGTCGTGTTGTTTTCATGGTCAGGGTAGATTCGAGAATCTGACATTTGAACCGCCCGCAGCTTCTTAATATTTTGCTGGACAAGATTTCTATCTTCGTATGCGACACGTTAACTGGTAAACTGTCAAAATGGAATCCACACTTACTTATCAAGTTAAGAATTGTTGTACCTTTTAAATTAATTCATACATTTATGTATCTTATAGGGAGATTCGACTTTCATTAAATAATCAAAAACTTTTTATAGTATCCGAGTATTGAGAGTTGTTTAGATGGTAGATTAATTTTTTTATGTATAGCATGCATGATTATAATTCTTAATTATTGTTTTTACAAGAAGAATTTGCTCATCTTTCCAAAATCTTGATGAACAGGGAATCCGCTGATGCAATCTATTCCATACAATAATTTATCGCTACTGCAGCAGCTGCATTGATAATCAATGAAAATAGATGCGTTGTATAAACCAATGGTTGATACACGACCGAGTGTTAAATAAAACAAAACCGAGACAGGAAAGCCTCGGTTTTATTGTGGATTTTCGCGTATGGCTTATAACTACGAAGCCTTGATCCTTCCTGTTATCTTTCTAAGCTGCTTACATTTGCTAAGTCTCTGACGGTATATCCATTCCTTTTTCCCCTGTTTTAAATTCTGATAAGTAAAAATGGGAAAAATTAGGTTAAGGAAAATCCCTGTATTCATAAGATACCTCATATAACTTGAAATAAAATATTTGTGATATTTATCAATGTATTTTCATAAGAAAAAAAACATTTAAATCAGAAAAATGTTATTCCTTCAACCAGAGGCAAAGACAAAATTTAACTAAAAAATTATAATGTTAACAATCGACCAAAAAAAAAAAACGGCAAATTTATCGGTTTAACTTGCATACCTTAATATATATATATATATATATATATATATATATATATATATATATATATATATATACATATATATATATGTATATACATATATATATATATATATATATATATATATATATATATATATATATATATACACACAAATATAAATATATATATATACATAAATAAATAAATATAAATATATGTAAATAAATATAAATATTTATATATATAAATATAAATATATCTATATATAAATATATATATGTATATATAAATATATATATGTATATATAAATATATATATATATATATATATATATATATATATATATATATATACTTATATATATACAGTATATTATATATATGTATATATATATATGTTATATTTATATACATATATATATATATATATATATATATATATATATATATATATATATATATATATACATATGGGATATTAAAAATCTGTCATATAGATTTTTATATGATTTTTATTAGAAAATCTATCAGCCAACGCGATAATTCTTTACACAAGAAATCACATATCTGTATCACGAAACATTATCTGTACCACTAAGCATTTTGAAAATGCGTAAATCCTAAAAAATGTCATGAAAGTAAATTTGCAATAAAATGAAGTAACCCGACCTACTTCCTTACCTGTGCTACCTTCACATGCGCCATTGGTGACGTCACACCCATCTCCGCATAACCTGGTTGTCATTTTACCTATATTTCCCTGGATTCCATTCTCCCCTTCGCCTTGTTCACACACAAACTGTCTCACACTCCATTACAATCTGACGTCTCTTCCCCTTTCCTGTATATTTTACGAAGGTTTCTTTTTTGTATTCTTATGCTGCATTTTTGGCAGTCTTCTTCCACATGCCTTTTACCTTCCTCTAGTCTTCCATCACCTGAAAAGCATCTCTTCCGTCTTCTTCCCCATCACATAGTTCTTCTTTTATCTTTTTTTTTTCGTGTCTTTTCATTTTGGGGACAAAATCTTACGCATTTGCTATGAGGGCGTTGTTGAATGAACCGATGATGAATATGGTTAGTGCGAGATATTTCTTTATTATGTGTAGTAAATTCTCTTGCTCTAATGGTGAGAAATACGTTGAGTATTTAATTTTTAGAAATACGAATGCATTGCATGATATAGATGCTTTAGTCCTCTGCATTTAATTCAGCGGAAATTTTGCTCATATGTTAATGTAGACAGTTTTACATGAAGAAGCTGCAAGCAAAAGATTCAGTAGAAGTATTTTATAAGCATTGCGTGATACTTGCGTGTGGTCCATCCACCTTTGATATTTTGAGAATCTTTGTTTACAGCCTTGACCCTTCTCTTCTTCTTCCCCTTTCTCAAAGGACAGTTGGGGACAATCCATGAATCTTTGATAACAAAAGAATTATTTCTCTCTCTCTCTCTCTCTCTCTCTCTCTCTCTCTCTCTCTCTCTCTCTCTCTCTCTCTCTCTCTCTTTTATCTTTTTTCTCTTTTTTTTGGCATAGCATTCCAAGACACCTTGGAATAATATAAGTATGCATTGTGCATTGGAGTACTAGTTATGCATACACACACACACACACACACACACATATATATATAGCCTATATATATATATACATATATATATATATATATATATATATATATATATATATATATATATATATATGTGTGTGTGTGTGTGTGTGTGTGTACAGCCATTTTAGAAGATTGGAATCTCATGCAATCAAAAGGTTGAAGATTGGTATTTTGGTTTTGAAGGCTAAAAGCAGAAAACTAAATTATTATTATTATTATTATTATTATTATTATTATTATTATTATTATTATTATTATTATTATTATTATTATTATTATTATTAGTTAAGCTACAACCCTAGTTGGAAAAGCAGGGTGCAATAATTCCAAAGGCTCCAACAGGGAAAAATATCTCAGTGAGGAAAGGAAATAAGGAAATAAATAAACGATATAAGAAATGATGAATAATTACATAAAATATTTCAAAAACAGCAACAACTTCAAAATAAATATTTCATATATAAACTATAAAAAGGTTTATATAGTCAGTCTGTTCAACATAATAAGATTTGCTGCAAGTTTGAATTTTTTAAGTTCTACCGATTCAACTAACAATCATTAGTTGTTTTTTTTTTTAATATATTTAACCAAAAGACAACAGTTGATAATAATAATAATAATAATAATAATAATAATAATAATAATAATAATATTGATTAGACATTATTGACCAGATCCCTAAACATTAGATAAACACTGAACACGAAGGAAAATATATTTCAAATTCATATTCAATGGATATGGGTTAACATTATAGCGGGGTTTAGTTCACGCCAATGTTGGTGGACACTATAACGGGATTTTCTCTGCAGCTCTCTCTCTCTCTCTCTCTCTCTCTCTCTCTCTCTCTCTCTCTCTCTCTCTCTTCTACCATACAACAAAATATTGTTTCCAGATCCAAAATGATATTCTGTTCTGATATACATTTTATCTCATTCTGATTTAGGAATAATAATATCAGGCTTCAGTCTCCCACCATCACCAATCCGCAGTGTACAGCGTGGTGAGAAAAATATCCAAATCCCAGGTTTGATTAAGGACATGTCTGAATCTTTTGTCCTGAAGTGGACTAGAAACAACTGCATTGGTTTTATATATATATATATATATATATATATATATATATATATATATATATATATATATATATATATATATATATATATATATGTACTGGCCTAGAGGAACGTTTCAAACATATATCGAAGGAAATTGACCCTATGAGAATATATGAGAGTCCTTAGGCTTATAGCATCCTGCTTTTCCAGCTTGGGTTGTAGCTTGGCTTAGCTTGTAATAATGATTATTATGACTTGAACCCTAGAAAGTGATATTTTGAATGCGTAGGGTTGATTCACACTATGGGTTCGATCTCGCTCCAGTCTCGGTTCGGTCTAGGTAGTGGGGTGTTCACGCCTTCGGTCTGATCAGTGTCTCGGCAAAATTATAAATCTAAGGAAAGAGCATAATTCTATGGGGATATTATTCATTGATTCTGGGAAATGTATTTAGGCTGTGAACCTTAGCCTGTTATTGTACAGACTGATTTTTTTCTACCATGACCGAAGAGAGAGTGTCCTTTAAAATTACTTTTCCATCGTAAATGTTGAAGAGTCATATTATGCAATAATCGATTTTGACTTTTCTTATTTAATTTTTCAATACATATTTCCATCTCTCTCTCTCTCTCTCTCTCTCTCTCTCTCTCTCTCTCTCTCTCTCTCTCTACAACCACACAAACTTTACATTTATAACCCTAGCATGTTATTTCATTGCAAATTTCGGTATGATGTTGCTAAAGTGTTCCTTGGCACGAGCCATGTTCCGTAAGTCTTGTGACTTAGACCTTTTGGGTTTTACAAGATATTATTATTATTATTATTATTATTATTATTATTATTATTATTATTATTACTTTGTAAGCTACATCCGTAGGATGCTATAAGCCCAAGGGCTCCAACAGGAAAAATATCCAAGTGAGGAAATGAAATAAGGAAATAAACTACAAAAGATGTTTAAGAACAATATCATTAAAATAAATATTTCATATAAAAACTAAAAACTTCAAAATAACAAGATGAAGATAAATCGATTAGAATATTGTGCCTGAGTGTAGCCTCAAGCAAGAGAACTCTACACCAAAAGAGTGGAAGACCATGACACAGAGGCTATGGCACTACCCAAGACTAGAGAGCAATGGTTTGATTTTGGAGTGCCCATCTCCTAGAAGAGCTGCTTACTCTAGTTAAAGAGTCTCTTCTATCTTTATCAAGAGGAAAATAGCCATTGAACAATTACAGTGTAGTAGTTAACCCCTTGGGTGAAGAAGGATTGTTTGGTAATCTTAGTGTTCTCAGGTGTATGAGGACAAAGGAAAATGTCTATTGAATAGGCCAGACTATTTGGTGTATGTGTAGGCAAAGGAAAAAAATAGGAGCCGTAACCAGAGAGTGATCTGGTGTAGTACTGTCTGACCAGACAAAGGACCCCATAACTCTCTAGCGGTAATGTCACAACGGGTGGATAGTGAGTGGCCTGGCCAACATACTACTTAAACGCCAAACCACCTGTTGGTCATGATCTTAGTTTGAAGGAAATAATGACTATATCTAACACACAAATTCATTCACGTCAATTTGCTGAATAAGGGTTGCAGTCACCTATTGGAAACGTTCCCTCTGCTGGACTGGGGTTCGAGTCCCGATCAAAATCGTCAGTTCCTTTGGTTACTGCAACCTTGCCGTCCTTGTGAGCTAGGGATGGTGGGTTCTGAGGGAGCCTATAGGTCTATCTGCTGAGTCATAAGTAGCCATTGCCTGGCCCTCCTTGGTCCTAGCTTGGGTGGAGTGTGAGCTTGGGCGCTGATCAGATGTAATATGATCAGTCTCTAGGGCATTGTTCTGCTTGATAGGGCAATGTCACTGTCCCTTGCCTCTGCCATTCATGACAGGAATTTAAATATGTTTTTATGTTGAACAGACTTGACCTAAATCTTTTTATAGTTTATAAATGGAATATCTGTTTTGATGTTTTGACTGTTTTTTTTTTAATTTTAATTGTTCGTTATTTCTCATATTTATTTATTTCCTTGTTTCCTTTCCTCAGAGGGATAACTTTCCCTGTTGAAGCCCTTGGGCTTATAGTAGCCTGCTATTCCAACTAGGGTTGTAGCTTAGCTGCTAATAATAATAACAATAATAATAATAATAATAATAAAAATTATAATAATAATAATAATAATAATAACTAAATCTAGAATTTTTAATATTATGAAAATTCTCTCTAGTTTAGTCAAATCTTACACATCTGAATATCAATAATTGTAATATTTAGTATAATGTTAGTTCATGGTAAAGCCTACGCACATTTTAATTATGTTTTGCAATAGATTTAACTTAGACCTACACAGAAATGTTATCATTTTTTCCATGCAAAGTTTCCAATTCTACATTAATGATATCTTTCTACCAAAGCATTTTATAGACAGAAGTATATAGATAAAATAGTTCATGTTTCAAATATTTTCCTAAACTGATCTTTTGATATTTCACGATTGTTATTTCCCATTGCTCTCTCTCTCTCTCTCTCTCTCTCTCTCTCTCTCTCTCTCTCTCTCTCTCTCTCTCATCTTATCAGTCCTCACCCCAAACCGTCTCACCTTTAGTGTTCTTAGTTCAATGCAATATTTTTGATCGCTTCTTCTATAAAGACTGAGATGAAATTATTTTTAGAGATGAAACCTGTATGGAAATCTTATTCCATAATCAAGCACATTCGTCAACTACATTCTTTGAATGTGTGAGTGAGGAGGAGAGATAACTCGCTAACTTCGGCTCAGTGGACTCCATGGAACGGTTGGACAAGATATGAACCGATGACGGTTGATGGCGTGTCAGTTTTGGAGGTCAAGTTTTACTTATTTGCCAAGCCTGTAAATGACACATTTTAATGTGATACCCTAAATAATACATTCCCCTGTTTTGTACGGTAGTAAAATGATCTTTGTAACTGTGCAGCTGAATCGGTGTAACTTCGAAAGTTCAAACTTGCAGCGAATGTTTGTATGTTGAACAGGCGGACCTAAGTTTATAAGTTCATATTTATGAAAGATTTATTTTAATGCCGTCACTGATCTTAATACATTCTGAATATCACCTCTCTTGTAGCTTATTCATTTCATTGGGCTATTTTTTCCTGTTGGGGCCTTTAAGCTTATAGCTTCCTAGTTTTCCAACTGAGGTTGTAGCTTAGCTAGTAATAATAATAATTAGTGCAGGCTAACGTTTTTACTGTATCTCTCTCTCTCTCTCTCTCTCTCTCTCTCTCTCTCTCTCTCTCTCTCTCTCTCTCTCTCTCTTTGCCGATGATACTAAACTAGGCATAAATGTTGCGAACTCAGAAGACGTAGAAGCCTTAAGAGAGGATCTAATGAAGTTAAGAGAACAGCCCCAAAAATGGAAAATGCCTTTCAACTGTGGGAAATGCAAAATCATGTACATAGCTTATAGTAACCCACTATCAGATGACTCACTGCTGGGTAATGAAATAGAAAGTGTGGACCAGGAGGAAGATCTCGGTATTATTATCAGCAAGGATTTGAAGTTCACCAAACAGAGCATAAAAGCTGAAAAGAAAACACAAAACATAATAGGTCACATAAAGAGACAATTCAAATACTGAGACAAAGACACTTCTTCAGCCATAGGCTACACAGATAAACCATAACGTAAATACACTTCAAATTCCTCCATCCCGATCGTTTGTAATATATCAAAAACTTCCTTATTTTCCTGCACAGTCTACAAGTTTACCCTGAGTAAGTCTTTCGGCAAAACTGTTATTCACACTTACTCTGACATAGGCCTAGGTGCGAATCCAAGGAATTTGCACTTGATATTTCACTAACTTTTGCGCCTGCACTCTACTCGAGTGCTACTGTTCCTAACCTGCTACCCTCTCTCTATCCCTTCTTTATCTTATATCTATTCCCCTTATCCACATTAAGCCTCCCATTCTTCTCTTCCGCATTCTTTAGTCAAATTGTCCATTCAATTATTCACGCTAACTCAGCCTAAGGGATCTTCTCATTTTACTGCCCGATACCCACACAAACTTATTACTTTCATTAGCAGGAAAATGTTATTCCTAATTAGCATAATTTCATTATATAATCCATCTCTTTCACATTATTATCACGCTGATATGACCAATCTCTTGCTTGAGGGTACACTATTCCAGCTGATTTCTCTTCCTCTTATTTTGTTAAAGTTTTTATAGTATATTTAGGAAATATTTATTTTAATGTTGTTACTGTTCTTAAAATATTTTAGTTTTCCTTTTTTTCCTTTCCTCACTGGGCTATTTTCCCTGTTGGGGCCTCTGCGTTTATAATCCTGCTTTTCCAATTAGCAAGTAATAATAATAATGATAATAATAATAATAATAACATCATCATTAGTATCTCTCTGAAATGACATACGTCGTTCACAATCAACACGGCAAAACCTATCCTTCTCTATCCAGTAAGGATAGCCTATCCCTCCTATCCCACACAGCACACATACCTCACCCCTCCATTCCCTACCTATTCCCTTTACACAAGCACGCTCTACAGAAATTCCTTATCCCTGGCTATCCATTTCCCTATCCTATCCCACACGGAGCCCTATCCTTCTTTACGCAAACCCAATTAATTAAGGAAGTGTAAAGTATCCTCTCTCTCAATTTAAATTGCTAATTTCCTTCAGATTCTCTCGTGCTTAAGCTAGAAAAAAAAAACAATTCCTTCATTCCATCGTAAAATATCCCCTGTCACACCGCTAATCCCACTTCGCTCCTTTTGCGTTAACAAATATATTAATGTTTAATATATTAATATATAAGTTAGAGCAGCATGCTGTCGCCACCCCTCCCCTTCTCAAATCCCTGTCTCCCTCCTCGCTTTGTCTGTCGTTTGCCTTCGCCTCTATGTCCGACACTTAACTTCCCTCTCACCCCTCTTAATTGCATAATACCCTTTCTCTCTTCTCCTAGTGGAGCCTTTCGCAAATTTCTCCTTTCGTTACATTCCTTTATTGTCCCTATATCTTTCCTTACACTGCACTCCCCGCCCCTTTCCTGCATTACAACCCCCTCCATTTTCAACTATTCGATCTTGTCTCATTACCACCCGTCTCTCTCCCTCTACAACCGTTGGAGTGTAGCTAACCGCCATGGCTGCTCACACGCACATATGCACTTCCTTTTCTCGAAGCTTCTGTCGCGTTCCCCCTCTCTTCCTCCATACCTCCCCTTCCCTACCTTTGAGAGAGAGAGAGAGAGAGAGAGAGAGAGAGAGAGAGAGAGAGAGAGAGTAGTCTATAATGTAGTTGGTTGTCAGTGTCACAACACAATATTGTGTAACCGGACGAGACGGTGGAAGAGACTATTCAAAATTCTATACGAAAATTCTTCCGTCAATAGAACCTAATATAAGCCTTCGGCTTTCAGTCCATCTTATACTGGCAACTGAAACCGCAATATCTTTGAGTCTTTATTACTTACAAGCTTTAGACTCTAAAACTTGTCCAAATATGTTCATATTTATTGATAAATACTATATAATAGTTGAAATTACTAACATAATTACAAAAATGAAGATATTCAGAAGATGAATACGTCCACATACAATAGCCTACATGGAGAGAGAGAGAGAGAGAGAGAGAGAGAGAGAGATCTGCTTAGACTTTCCTGTCTATACTCATGCACGCACACACACTTAATTACGTTTCATGTATACTCATAGACAATGGGTATTGGTAATTTTGCTCAAAATATTCAAATAAAGGAAATGTACATAAGAAACAATGGCGTAGGTCTACTTTTGCATAATCACGATTTAGACGTATTTTGTGTTCGAATGTCTTTAATTCTAACTTCGACGCTACATAATTACATCATTGTAAAAGTTTTACGGTTATAGGCAGGAAATATGCATCTGCAAATCAAGTCACTTAGGCCTACGCTTAAATAAAGCATAAAATTCTCAAATAAAGTTATAATTAACGACATTAAATCCAAGTTTCAAAAACGAAGCTGACGGCAAATCAAATAGAACGAAAATTCTTCGGTTAAAAAGACATACTAGTGTAGAAAAAAAAATGAAATGACCCTTACTGTTTGGCATCGTAAGGGCGAGAACAGCTTGCTCCAGGTAACTGGATACACACTAAAATGTTGTGTAATTTACATTTTCGTGAATTTCAATTACTATGATTTATGACATATTGCAATTTGACTTTTCCGTCATATTAAATGGAACAGGGAGACTATAGGAACAAAATAAGTTATTGTTCACTCAAACACCACTAACTAGGCCTATGTTCTGCAACCTGCAGTACTCCAGCCCACACCGTTAAAATGATTTGCAAAGTTTTTCTTACATTTATCTAAATGTTCCTCGTTATTATTGCTTGTTTATTCTGCATTTGGAGTTCGTAAATAGAATGATAAAAGGTTTAAGCTTAAAAACATTTCAACTACTTCTGGCTTTATATTATTAGATGTTGTCGATTTCAAAATCGTCATAAACCGAAATTTCTCGCCTTTACTTCTCGTCAATTGGCCTTGACTTCATCTTCATATTAACAAAATTCCAACTTCTGTCAGTAACGAATACAATAGAAGCTAATTCCTGAATTATTTATAATCACTAATCCGCACTGGCCAGCGGGTGATGAAAACTGGCCAAACCCAACATATGAAAAAGGACATGTCTGAGGTCTTTGTCCTGTAGTGGATTAGAAACGGCTGCATTTGTTGTCGATATTATTATTATTATTATTATTATTAAATGCTAAGCTACAACCCTAGTTGGAAAAGCAGGCCGCTATAAGCCCAGGGGCCCAAACAGGGAAAATAGCCCTGTGAGGAAAGGAAATAAGAAAAAAATAAAATATTTTAAGAATAGTAACATTAAAATAAATATTTTCTATATAAACAATAAAAACTTCAATAAAACAAGAGGAAGAAAAATTAGATAGAATGGCGTGCCCAAGTGTACCCTCAAGCAAGAGAACTCTAACCCAAGACAGTGGAAGACCATGGTACAGAGGCTATGACACTACCCAAGAGTAGAGAACAATGGTTTGATTTTGGAGTGTCCTTTGAAAAAAAAAAAGAAGAAACCAGTAACAACATCCAAGCAGATATTTCATAAATCAACTTTATAAACACTTATGTTCATCAGAGAAAAAATTTATACCAAAATTCTCCTCAAAAAGTAGACAACTTTTCTACTATAAAAATTGGCCAAATATTAGTCCTGCAGTGAACTGCATTTGTTGTTGTTGCTGTAGCTATTTTCTACACACACACACACACACACACACACATATATATATATATATATATATATATATATATATATATATATATATATATATATATATATATATATATATATCCACTAATGGCCAATTACCATATCCAGCAACTTGGCGCCTAAAAACCTCAAATTTATTCCAAGGGACGAAGCAATATAAAACTATCGCTCAATTCAGAGGAAAATCACTCATTTCATTGACCGAAATAGTGTGAGAATATCGGTCAAATCCGAGGAAGAACAGAGGGTCCCACAGTCCGAGTTCTTTGGAAATAACAGGTTATTCTGAGACAAAATCGAACCGAATTTACGAAATCACTTGGGATTTTTTCATTTAGAATAATAATAATAATAATAATAATAATAATAATAATAATAATAATAATAATAATTAGTTACTTGATTATAATGTCACTCCAAGGACTGCAAATTTCTTAGTTAAGATAAATAATGAGTCACATATGAATGGGAGGTGTTCAACACCCTGTTTGAACCTAAAATTGTGTGTATGTGTGTGTGTGTGTACAAATAGGTCTAACCTACATATTCATTAGGTTTCCCTTTCCTGTTCAAATAAATTCGTTCAGGTGAGCGTAATGAACAGGGCCACATAGATAAAAGTTCTCAATCAATACATCTACGTTGAACATATAAAAATGACATTTTAAAATCGGAGGATTTGCCGGACAGCCTTAGAAATTCGAAATGGCCTACACACACACACACACACACACACACACACACATACACCGAGAAGTTGGCCTACACTTAATATCTCTTTTAAAACCTATTACAAGTTATACATAACAAATCCAAAATTATGCAAAATATGTAATGTATCATAATTGGTATCACAATAAAACAGGACAGTCACACGTTCGACAAATAAGTACAGATTGACCACTGAAATTGAAACGCCATCAACCGTTACCACAGACGCATGGCCATGCAACTTCCCGCCAATTTCCTAGACTATATTTGGTCCCTCCAACTTTTTCTCTATTGTTATATTATATTTATTCGCATTTACTGCTTCTATATATATATATATATATATATATATATATATATATATATATATATATATATATATATATATATATATATATATAATGAACCAAATGTTAAACTATTATTATAACAAATAAACATCTTTTGCGACTACTACGAAATATCATGTTGTGAATTATGTAATTCTAAAATATGAATAAATGAATGTGATCACGTGATATTCTATGTGAGAATATGCTATATATTGTATCAATTTGTTATTTGTTTGTGAATAACGTAATGCCAAAACTATTGAAGCTATTCAAACGAAACTTGGTGGACCTGTGGGGCATGTGACCCAAGGATAAATCCATTAGATTTTGAAGAATATACATCGAAGTACAATTTTGCTTTGGAGTTAAGAGCAAAATAAGACTACTGCTTAGCGTGGCGAAGGCATACTGGCTTTCCACTGAATGAATCTCTAGTTTCAGCTTTAGTGTTTATAGTCCAATACTATATTTTTATTGCTTATTCTATCACAATTGAGATGAAATTAGTAATAGAGATAAACCCTGTATGGAAATCTTATTCCATAATCAAGCACATTCGTTAACTTCATGTTTTGAATGTGTGTGAGTAAGGAGAAGGAGAGATAACTCGCTAACTTTGGCTCACTGGACTCCATGGAACGATTGGACGAAATTTGAACCGATGACGGTTGGTGGCGTTTCAATTTTGGCGGTCAAGATTTACTTATTTGTTGAGCCTGTAAATGACACATTTTAAAGTGATACCGAATGTAATACACTTCCATGTTTTTTATGGAAGTAAAATTATCTTTGTAACTGTGCAGCTGAATTGGTGTAACTTCGAAAGTTCAAACTTGCAGAGAATGTTTGTATGTTGAACAGGCGGACCTAAGTTTATAAGTTCATAGTTTTTACATGAAAGAGCTATTTAAATGCCGTTACTGATCTTGATATATTTTGAATATCACCTCTCTTGTAGCTTATTCATTTCATTGGGCTATTTTTCCCTGTTGGGGCCTTTGAGCTTATAGCTTCCAGGTTTTCCAGCTAGGGTTGTAGCTCAGCTAGTAATAATAACATTAAGTGCAGGCTAATGGTTTTTGGTGTATTTCTATTTATTTCTCAGATTTAAGCATAAGTGGTTAGAGAGAGAGAGAGAGAGAGAGAGAGAGAGAGAGAGAGAGAGAGAGAGAGAGAGAGAGAGAGAGAGAGAGAGATAAACATCAATAATTTTATCTCTGTACACGCCAACGTATATTGATGCATCATTTCTTAAGACTTACGGAACATAATAACTGATAGACGGGTCTCTCTCTCTCTCTCTCTCTCTCTCTCTCTCTCTCTCTCTCTCTCTCTCTCTCTCTCTCTTCATAAGACGTAGAAGCCTTTGGAGAGGATCTAATAAAGTTAGGAGAATAGCCCCAAAAATGGCAAATGCCTTTCAACAGTGGGAAATGCAAAATCATGTACAGACTTTATAGTAACCCATAATCAGACGACTCACTGCTGGGTATTGAAATGGAAAGTGTGGATCAGGAGGAAGATCTCGGTATTATTATCAGCAAGGATTGGAAGTTCACCAAACAGAGCCTAAAAGCTGAAAAGAAAACACAAAACATAATAGGTTACATAAAGAGACAATTCAAATACAGAGACAAAGACACTGTACTACAGCTGTACACAGATAAACCATAACGTAAATACACTTCAAATTCATCCATCCTGATCGTTTGTAATATATCAAAAACATCCCTTTATTCTCCTGCACAATCTACAACTTTACCCTATGAGTAAGTCTTTCGGCAAAATTGTTATTCACACTTACACTAACATAGGCCTAGGTGTGATTCTAAGGAATTTGCACTTAATTTTTCGCTAACTTTTACCCCCCTGCATCTTACCATTTCCCTATCCCATCTTTATCTTATATCTATTCCCCTTATCCACATTAAGCCTCCTATTCCTCTCTTCTGCATTCTTAAGTCAAATTGTTCATTCAATTATTTCACTGCCCGATACCCACACAAACATATTACTTTAATTAGCAGGAAAATGTTATTTCCTTGTTTCCTTTCCTCACTGGGCTATTCTCCCTTTTAGGGCCTCTGGGCTAATAGCATCCTGCTTTTCCTACTAGGGTTGTAGCTTAGCAAGTAATATTATTATTATTATTATTATTATTATTATTATTACAATAATAGTGATAATAATAATAATCATTATTATTATTATAATAATAATAATAATAATTATTATTATTATTATCATTAATATTATTATTATTATTATTATAATAATAATAATAATAGAGTTAGCAGCTAGAGTGGATATGAATGTGTTGCGGTGGTTTGGCCATGTTGAGAGAATGGAAAATGGCTGTCTGCTAAAGAAGGTGATGAATGCCAGAGTTGATGGGAGAAGTACAAAAGGAAGGCCAAGGTTTGGGTGGATGGATGGAGTGAAGGAAGCTCTGGGTGATAGGAGGAGAGATGTGAGAGAGGCAAGAGACCGTGCTAGAAATAGGAATGAATGGCGAGCGATTGTGATGCAGTTCCGGTAGGCCCTGCTGTTGCCTCCGATGCCTTAGACCACCGCGGAGGTAGCAGCAGTAGGGGATTCAGCATTATGAAGCTTCATCTGTGGTGGATAATGTGGGAGGGTGGGCTGTGGCACCCTAGAAGTACCAGCTGAACTCGGTTGAGTCCCCTGTTAGGCTGGGAGGAACGTAGAGTAGAGGTCCCCTTTTTTTGTTTTTGTTTCATTTGTTGATATCGCCTACCCCCCAAAATTGGGGGAAGTGCCTTGGTATATATATTATTATTATTATTATTAATATTATTATTATTATTATTATCTCTGCTGTAACCAATCTCTTTCACATTATCATCTCGCTGATATGGCATACTACGTTCACAATCTACATGGCAAAACCTATCCTTCTCTATCCATTAGCGATAACCTATGCCGTCTATCCCTCCTAAACCCTCAGCGCACATACCTCACCTCTCCATTCCCTACCTATTCCCTTTACACAAGTACGCTCTACAGGAAGTCCTTATCCCTGCCTATCCATTTCCCTATCCTATCCCACGCGGAGCTCTATCCTCCCTAATGCAAACCTATTAAACAGGGAAGTGTAACGTATCCTTTGTCTCGATCTAAATTGCTAATTTCCTTCAGCTTCTCTCATGCTTTACATGAAAAAATAACTCCTATCTTTTATTGTAAAATATCTCCATCACACCAGTAATACCACTTCGCTCCTTTTGTTTAACAAATACAGTAATGTATAATATATTATTATATAACTTGGGGGGGGGGGGCTGGGAACCTCCTCTCCTGTATCTACATCCTGTGACACATGACAAAGAGATGGAGCTGGGGGGAGAGTGACTGCTCCCCGCACTCTAGTTTTGGGGTGTTTGAATGTGCATGGATGTAGTACGATAGAGAGTAAAAGATGTGAAATTGGAAGTATGTTTAGGAATAGAAGGATGGATGTATTGGCCTTGTGTGAGACGAAGATAAAAGGAAAGGGTGAAGTGATGTTTGGTGAAATGTCTGGTGGAGTGTCTGGGATTGAAAGGGGAAGAGCAAGAGAGGGTGTGGCTTTATTGCTGAGTGAATGGATGACAGGTAAAGTAGTGGAATGGATGGAGATATCATCTAGGTTAATGTGGGTAAGGGTTAGGTTGGGTAGGGAATGTTGGGCGTTTGTCAGTGCGTATGAGCCAGGTAGTGACAAAAGTGATGAAGAGCGGAATGAGTTCTGGAATGAATTAACTAGGTGTGTAGAAGGACTGGGTAGAAAGAATTATGTAGTTGTCATGGGTGACTTAAATGCTAGAGTGGGTGCTGGAGAGGTAGAAGGTGTCATTGGGAACTATGGCGTACCAGGTGAAAATGAGTGTGGTGAGAGACTGGTAGATATGTGTGTTGAGCAAGAGATGGTGATAAGTAATAGCTTTTTCAAAAAGAAAGATAAAAATAAGTATACATGGGTAAGAGTGACAAATGGAAGAGTAGTAGAAAGGGCATTAATGGATTGTGTTGATAACTAAAAGAATGTTTGGAAGATTGAAAGACGTGCACGTGTTTAGGGGTATGGCTAATGGTATGTCTGACCATTTTTTGGTGGAAGGAAAATTAGTTGTAGCAAAAGAGTGGGGGAATAGCGTAGGTGGATGTAAAAGGGAGCTAGTGAGGGTTGAAGAGCTAATAAAACCGGGGGTAAAAAGTAAATATCAGGAAAGGTTGAAAATGATATATGACGAAGTGAAAGTAAGAGAAACTGGCAATTTAGAGGAGGAGTGGAAGTTAGTAAAAGAAAATTTTGTTGGGATTGCAAGTGATGTGTGTGGAAAGAAGGTTGTTTGAGGCAGCATGAGGAAGGGCAGTGAATGGTGGAGTGAAGGTAAAAGTGGAAGAGAAAAAGAGGGCTTTTGAAGAATGGCTGTAGAGTAATAGTATAGAGAAGTATGAAAAATATAGAGAGAAAAATGTGGAAGTAAAGCGCAAGGTACATGAGGCAAAGAGGGCAGCTGACCTGAGGTGGGGGCCAGGGATTGAGTCATTTATATGAAGACAATAGGAAGAAGTTTTGGAAAGAAGTGGAGAGAGTAAGGAAGGCTGGCTCAAGAATTGAAGAGACAGTGAAAGATGGAAATGGAAGGTTGTTCAAAGGAGAGGAGGCAAGGAAAAGATGGGCGGAATATTTTGAAAGTTTACTGAATGTTGAAGATAATAGGGAGGCAGATATAATTGCTGTTGCAGGTGTTGAGGTGCCACTGATGGGAGATGAGAATGAGAGAGAGATTACAATAGATGAAGCGAGGAGAGCACTAGATGAAACGAGAGTAGGGAAAAGCGTCTGGTATGGATGGTGTGAGAGCTGAGATGTTGAAGGAAGGGGGTGTGACTGTACTTGAATGGTTGGTGAGATTGTTTAATATGTGTTTTGTGTTGCCAATGGTACCAGTAGATTGGGTTTGCGCACGTATTGTACCACTATATAAGGGTAAGGGAGATGTGCATGAGTGTTGTAATTCAAGAGGTATTAGTTTGTTAAGCGTAGTTGGAAAAGTGTATGGTAGAGTAATAATTAATAGGATCAAGGATAAAACAGAGAATGCAATCTTAGAAATACAGGGTGGTTTTAGAAGATGTAGGGGTTGTATGAATCAGATTTTTACAGTTAGGCAGATATGCGAGAAATATTTAGCAAAGGGTAAGGAGGTGTATGTTGCGTTTATGGATCTGGAGAAAGCGTATGATCGAGTTGATAGGGAAGCAATGTGGAATGTGATGAGGTTATATGGAGTTGGTGGAAGGCTGTTGCAAGCAGTGAAAAGTTTCTACAAAGGTAGTAAAGCATGTGTTAGGATAGGAAATGAAGTGAGTGATTGGTTTCCGGTGAGAGTGGGGCTGAGACAGGGATGTGTGATGTCGCCGTGGTTGTATAACTTGTATGTTGATGGAGTGGTGAGAGAGGTGAATGCTCGAGTGCTTGGACGAGGATTAAAACTGGTAGACGAGAATGACCATGAATGGGAGGTAAATCAGTTGTTGTTTGCGGATGATACTGTACTGGTTGCAGACACAGAAGAGAAGCTTGGCCGATTAGTGACAGAATTTGGAAGTGTGTGTGAGAGAAGGAAGTTGAGAGTTAATGTGGGTAAGAGTAAGGTTATGAGATGTACGAGAAGGGAAGGTGGTGCAAGGTAGAATGTCATGTTGAATGGAGAGTTACTTGAGGAGGTGGTTCAGTTTAAGTACTTGGGGTCTGTTGTTGCAGCAAATGGTGGAGTGGAACCAGATGTACTTCAGAGAGTGAATGAAGGTTGCAAAGTGTTGGGGGCAGTTAAGGGAGTTATTGGGCATGAATGAAAAGAGAGTTCTATATGATAAAGTGATTGTACCAATTGTGATGTATGGATCGGAGTTGTGGGGAATGAAAGTGATGGAGAGACAGAAATTGAATGTGTTTGAGATGAAGTGTCTAAGGAGTATGGCTGGTGTATCTCGAGTAGATAGGGTTAGGAACGAAGTGGTAAGGGTGAGAACGGGTGTAAGAAATGAGTTAGCAGCTAGAGTGGATATGAATGTGTTGAGGTGGTTTGGCCATGTTGAGAGGATGGAAAATGGCTGTCTGCTAAAGAAGGTGATGAATGCCAGAGTTGATGGGAGAAGTACAAAAGGAAGGCCAAGGTTTGGGTGGATGG
>NC_090727.1:34029273-34031773 GCF_036898095.1 Palaemon carinicauda
TGCAGTTCCCTTGAACCAACAGGGTTCTAGATTTTCATCCTTCATTATCCAACCATGATCCACAGCTGGATAACGGACTTCAGGTTTGGGATAATAGGCACGTTTCCATATCGCAATCTGATAGTTCACCTCCTGATATGCTCATTTAGACACACTTGGTGGCTGAAGAGATGAAAGATCAACATTCTTCTTTGAATCCAGCGACTGCCCACTGCACTTTAACTCGAGCATTTGGTATCGAAGCTGGTCAACCTCCTTTGTTTTAGTTTTGGCAGAATACATGGTGCAGGTGAAATCCTCAAGAGCAAGGAATATTTCATCGGTTACCTCCCATGACTCCCCTAGGCAACAGATGACTTCTTGGTACTTTGGGCATTTCTGTAGAATTAACAGCGGTTTCAACTTGACAATTCCCTTAAAGGTACTGGTCATATCGCATCTACTGAATGCATGCAGACTAAGGAAAGCGGCACATTAAGTTGGTGTGAACCCTTTCAATAGTTCTGTGACATCTATGAATCGCCTTCTATTCCCAGTTCCAGTTTCAAAAAGGAGTTGCACACCTAAGTTTGGAGCATAATACAGAAGTATGAAGAATATGTCACTGTCTGGACTTCGAACCCGAAGAAATTTATATCCTTCATCCTTGGCATAGGGGGAAGGGAGTGAGAAGGGGGGAAGGAAGGAAAGGAAGGGAATGAGAAGGGAGAGGAAAGGAGGGGGAAGGGAGTGAGAAGGGGGGAGGAAAGGAGGGGAAGGGAGTGGAAAGGAGGGAGGAAAGGAGTGGGAATGTGGAGAAAAGGAGGGAGTTAAGGAGTGGGAATGTGGAGAAAAGGAGGGAGTTAAGGAGGGGGAAGGGAGTGGGGAAGGGAGTGAGAAAGGGGGAAGAAAGGAGGGGGAAGTGAGTGAGAAGAAGGGAGGAAAAGAGAGGAAGGGAGTGAGGAGGTGGATGACACGAGGGGGAAGGGATTAAAAAGGAGGGAATAAAGGAGGGGGAAGAGAGTGAGAAAGGGGGAAGAAAGGAGGAGGAAGAGAGGGTGGCGAAAAGGAGGAGGAAGGGATTGAGAAGGAGGGAGTAAAGGAAGGGAAGGGAGTGAGAAGGGGGAAAGGAAAATAGGGGGAAGGGAGTGGGAAGGGGGGAAAGAAGGGGGAAGGAAGTGGAAAGGAGGGAGGAAAGGAGGGGGATGGGAGTGAAAATGGGGGAAAAAGGAGGGGGAAGGGAGTGAGAAGGGGGAAAGGAAAATAGGGGGAAGGGAGTGGGAAGGGGGGAAAGAAGGGGGAAGGGAGTGAGAAGGAGGGAGGAAATGAGGGGGATGGGAGTGAAAATGGAGGAAAAAGGAAGGGGAAGGGAGTGAGAAGGAGGGTGAAAATGAGGGGGAGTAAGTGAGGAAAGGAGGGGAAAGGAAGAAAGAAGGTAGGAGGAAAGGAAAAAGAAGGGAGTGAGAAGGGGGAAGGAAAGGAGGGGGAAGGGAGTGAGAAGGGGGAGGGAAGGAAAGGAAGGGAATGAGAAGGGAGAGGAAAGGAGGGGGAAGGGAGTGAGAAAGGGGGAGGAGAAGAGGGAGAAGGGAGTGAGAATGAAGAGAAAAGGAGGGAGAAGGGAGTGGAAAGGAGGAAGGAAAGGAGGGGAAGGGAGTGAGAAGGGGGGAAAGGCGGGGGAAGGGAGTGGGAAGGGGGGAAAGAAGGGGGAAGGAAGTGGAAAGGAGGGAGGAAATGAGGGGGGAGGGAGTGAGAAGGGGGGAGGAGAAGAGGGAGAAGGGAGTGAGAATGAAGAGAAAAGGAGGGAGAAGGGAGTGGAAAGGAGGAAGGAAAGAAGGGGAAGGGAGTGAGAAGGGGGGAAAGGCGGGGGAAGGGAGTGGGAAGGGGGGAAAGAAGGGGGAAGGAAGTGGAAAGGAGGGAGGAAATGAGGGGGGAGGGAGTGAGAAGGGAGGGGGGAAAGATTGAGAAGGAGGGAAAAAAGAGGGGAAGGGAGCAAGAAGGGGGAGCATAGGAGGGAAAAGGGAGTGAAAAGGTGAAGGAAAGGAGGGGAAAGGAGTGAGAAGGGATCAGGAAAGGTGGGGGAAGGGAGTGAGAAGGGGGAGGAAAGGAGGGTGAAGGGATTGGGAAGGCGGGAGGAAAGGAGGAGGAAGGGAGTAAGAAGGAGGGAGGAAACCAGGGGGAAGGGAGTGAGAAGGGAGGGGGAAGGGAGGAGGAAGGGACCGAGAAGGAGGGAGGAAATGAGGGGGTAGGGAGTGGGAAAGAGGGAGGGAAGGAGGGGGAAGGGAGTCAGAAGGGGGGAGGAAAGAAGGGGGAAGGGAACGGGAAGGAGAGAGGAAAGGAGTGGGAAGAGCGTGAGAAAGGGGAAGGAAAAGAAGGGGGGGGGGGACTGAGAAGGAGGGAGGAAAGGAGGGGGAAGGTAGTGAGAAAGGAGGAGGAAGGGAGTGAGAGGGAAGGATGAAAAGAGGGGGAAGGGAGTGAGAAGGGGGAGGAAAGGAGGGTAAGGGAGTGGGAAGGGGGAAGAAAG
>NC_090727.1:34041773-34046773 GCF_036898095.1 Palaemon carinicauda
CGATACCTTATTCGGAGGCAGCGGGTTCTCTGGTGTGTTGCAAGAAGTCTAAAACGATTAAAACATATTATTTACAAGAACAGTATCATGTCGACCTTTCAGGGGTCAGAAATTTAGTCTGAACACTAAGTCACTGAGATATTCTTTACACCTTATTTGTTAGGCCTATGAATATTTCCATTCCTTAACCCAGCCTAGAATATCCATCGAACAGTCACAAATAATTTCCAAGATTTCACTATAACTGTTGTTGGTTCGTAACTATGACGGTCTAAGTTCAAACAATATTTATAGACCATGTTTGATACAATTCTTTGGACACTTCCATTTTACAGAATGTGAAGTGTGAAGTGGATGATGAATGGAGAAGTATTGATTTAAAAGCTCAAGATAGAGACACAAGCGAAATGTAACCGGGGCCCTTTGCGTCAATAGGTGTAGGAGATGAGGATGATATATATGATGAATTTTCATTAAAACTCTTAAATAAAAAAATAATAAAACTGGAAATTTTCATTAATGAAAAGTAACCACTGAAAATAGTTTTTTCCAATCGAAAAAAAGTCACATAGACCTACAATACAACGCCTAAAACATATCGATACAGAAGCTGTAATGTCATATAGGCCTACAATACAACAGTTAAAACATAAAGCAGTTAAAAGGAAAACATGACGGTGTTTTTATGCTTTGACATCTCCGCACTTGAAGAATAATAATCTCCAACCAAAGGAGGAGGCAAGAAAAGACACAGTTCTTTAGACCCATTCAATACGAGCTGGCGGTTAACTGACTTATGAAAACTCGCTTATTAAGTAATTTTCTAATCTTGCTTTCTAGTTTGGCCCTTTTCCTTATTTCTTCATCTGAGGCTTTGATCTACCTGATTTTATTCCTTTATTAGCGTATTTCAATTGTCTATGAATAATTGAAACACAGGATTTCCTCTGTTCCTTTCATGTAGCCGCTTCTCTCACTCCGAGCACCTCCCACAGAAGCAAATTATCTCCTCGATTTCAAGGACAAAAATGCTTATACAATTAGTTATCCTATATAGAAATAATTAAATCCTTTAGTAAATATATATTATTTTGATAAGTGTATAATTCACATTAGTTTTGGAATGAAATTTAAATTTAGAGGCTTTTATAATTTAAGAATCGCATAAAAATTTAAAATATCGATATATCATGAAATTGTTTTGATGGTTTCTGCGCGAGGAAGTCATTTATTCCTTTCGAAAAATTAACTGTCTTTTAAATAATACATTCTATTACTATTACGATTACGATTCCTTCCGACTTTTTACTAGCTGCCTCCCCCATCAGCTAGCACACACTCACACACTCTCTCTCTCTCTCTCTCTCTCTCTCTCTCTCTCTCTCTCTCTCTCTCTCTCTCTCTCTCTCCTGCTTAACCTTTTTAGCTCGGGATAGTTTACGCGCTTCTTCTGCCTCCGACTAAATCGCTTTTCATTCGTTCTCACGATCTCCTACTTCCCTGGAACTCGCTGTTAAAACACTTTCTCTTTTACTCGATAGACTGTCTATTAACAAATTTCCTTTTCGTGGACCAACAGAGGAGTCTCCCCACCGGGGCCTTTTTCTCCGTCGCCATACCAGTCACCCTTCCCATTTTTACCCCTGTGACCTTGTTTGGTGGCAGCAAGAGGGACCTGTCCCTCATTCAGTTATACGGGTATTGACTTTGCAGATGGGACGCTTGGTATCTTACCATTACCCTCACCTGGGAACCAAATTCCAGGCTGCTGAATGAGGATAAACAGATCACTCGAACCTACTTCTACTTTTTGGCCTTACCTCATTAGCTTCGGCTATCTAAGTTTAACGTAGTTTAAACCATTTAATCTGTAAAGTAATATATCATCTCATTGTTTAATAAAACCCCAATTGCATTAACATGAATAATCTAATTCCATTTTAAATTCTCTTACGGCCTGCCAACGCAAGAGCCTGGATCTTACGTAAGGTAAGGCAATCTTAGAACACACACACACACACACACACACACACACACACACACACACACTGCAATTAATGATTTGTTTCCTTCACGATTCCTTTTATTTTTGGTGTTTAAAACGCCTTCAAACATTTTTCCTTTCCTTCCACAACATTGTGTATATTATCTTCGAGAAAACTTGGATGTCTATGTTAATTAAGTTGATTGATTGCGAAACGATTGTATTATTATTATTATTATTATTATTATTATTATTATTATTATTATTATTATTATTATTATTATTATTATTAGCTAAGCTACAACCCTAGTTGGAAAAACAAGATGCTATAAGCCCAAAGGCTACAAAAGGGAGAAATAGCCAAGTGAGGAAAGGAAATAAATAAACGATATACGAAGTAATGATAAATTAAAATAGAATATTTTTAAAAGATTAATATAGATATTTCATAAATAAACTATAAGAAGATTTATGTCAGCCTGTTCAACACAATAACATTTGCAGCAAGTTTGAACTTTTGAAGTCCTACTGATTCCAAACCCCGATTAGGAAGATCCTTCCACAACATGGTCACAGCTGGAATAAAACTTCTAGAGTACTGTGTAGCATTGAGCCTCATGATGAAGAAGGCCTGACTTAAAATTAACTGCCTGCCTAGTTTTACGAATGGGATGGAATTGCCCAGGAAGATCTGAATGTAAACGATGGTCAGAATTAAAATCTTAAGCAACATGCATAATGAACTAATTGAACGACGGTGCCAGAGATTAATATCAAGATCAGGAATAAGAAATTTAATAGCCCGTAAGTTTCTGTCCAACAAAATAAGATGAGAATCAGCAGCTGAAGACCAGACGGGAGAACAATACTCGAAATAAGGAAGAATGGAGAAATTAATGCTTCTTCAGAATAGATTGATCACCAAAAATCTTAAAAGACTGTAAATAAACCAATTTATTTTGTGCAATTAAAGTAGACGCAGACCTAATGAGTTTCTCACAAGTAAATTTGCTGACGAGAATCACACCTAAAATTCTAAAACTGTCATACAGAGTTAAAGAAACATTATATTAATTATTGTTGAGAGAATCAGTGAATTATGTTGATATAATTATGAGCGTTGAAAGAGACAAGTTAAATAAAATAAGAGTAGGATTGTTGTTAAGAGAAAAAAAAGGGATTGCAAATACTCTTTCAAATGATAGCATTGTCTAAAACTGCATCTAATGTACCATGTCTCTCTCTCTCTCTCTCTCTCTCTCTCTCTCTCTCTCTCTCTCTCTCTCTCTCTTTCTCTTAATGACCCAAAGGTCTGAAAACTACTGTTGTATTGGTGAAAATGTATTCATAAAGTTTTCTTGCTTTGAATATCCATTGATTTAATACACGATTTTCCGGATGGAAACAGGAAGTCAAACGCCCCGTAGAAGGTTTCGTTATAGCGGATGACATAAAACTACATTAAAAAAAAAAAAAAAGCTATTTTATATGCAAAAGCAAAAAGGACTAAATATAATGAAAGCATTGGCATGACTTGAACTTCATCGAAATTCTATGGTTTCTTTAACTTCAGTTGAAATACTATTAAAACTTACTCTTTTCACTAGTGATAGCTTTGTTTGGAAGTCAGTTTTACCTTTACTATAAATCTAGGAAGAGGTAGACCTAGGGGAGGGCTAGACCTAGGAGAGGGTTAGACTTAGAGGAAGTGGTAGACCTAGAAGAAGGGGTAAACAAAAGGGAGGAGAAGACTCAAAGGGATGGGTAGACAAGTGGGAATGGTAAGGGGTGGAGCTAGAAGAAGGGTAAAATAGGGGAGGGATAAACCTAGGGGAAGGGGTAGATCTAGACCAAGGGAGGAGGGGTGACATACAGGATGGGATAGACCTAGGGAAGGGATAGTCCTTGGGGAAGAGTTAGACTTAGCAGAAGGGATAGACATCGGGGAGTGGTATACCTAGTTGAATGGTTAAAACTAGAGGAAGGGGTAGACCTAAGGGAAGGAGTAGACTAAGGGAGGAGAGGTGACATAAACGATGGGATACACATAGGGGAGGAATAGACCTTGGGGAAGGGGTAGATCTAAAGGATGTGTTAGACCTAGGGGAGGGTTAAACCTATGGGAAGGGGTAGATTTAAAGGATGGAGTAGACCTAGGGGAAGGGGTAGACTTAAAGACGGAGTAGACCTAGGGGAAGGGGTAGACTTAAAGGATGGAGTAGACCTACGGAAGAGGTAGACCAAGTTGGGACGGGTACACCTAGATGATGGGGCAGACGTAGAGGAAGGAGTAAACCTAGGGGAAGGAGTAGACAAAGGGAGATGGAGTGACATAAAGGATGAGGTAGACGTAGGGAGGGGTAGTCCCTGGGGAAGGGTAGACTTAGAGGAGGGGTTAGACCCAGAGGATGGGGTATACCTAGGGGAGGGGTAGACTTAGGTGAAGGAATAGAACTAGTGGAAGGGGGATACCTATGGGTGGAGTAGATCTAAGGGAAGGAGTACACCAAGGGAGGATGGGTGAAATAAAGGATGGGATAGACATAAGGAAGGGGTAGACCTAGAGGAAGGGGTAGACCTAAAGGATAGTGTAGACCAAGTTTGGACTGGTACACCTAGAGGAAGGGGTAGACCTAGAGGAAGGGCTAGACCTAGGTAGACCCAGACGATCCTAGAGGAAGGGGTACGCCTGGGTGAGGGGTAGACCTAGAGAAATAGTTAGACCAAAAGGGGTAGACCAAGAAGGAAGGGGTATAAATATATGAAGGTGTAAACCTAGAGCAAGGAGTAGACCTAAGGGATGGGTAGACCTTGGGGGATGGGTAGACCTAGAGGAAGGGGTAGATCAAGGAGAGGAGTAGACCTAGGGGAAGGAGTAGACCTAGGGGAAGGAGTAGACCAAGGGGAGGTAGACCTAGACCTAGAGGAAGGGGTAGACCAAGAGGAAGGGGTAGACCTAGGGAAAGGGGTAGAGCGTGGTGGGAGGGGTACATCTAGAGGAAGGGGTAGAGTTAGG
>NC_090727.1:34054273-34059273 GCF_036898095.1 Palaemon carinicauda
GTCTTTCCGTTTTGTTATGCTACTGTGCATATCCAGTGATACGTAGTTCACTTGATACTCATGGAAATTTCTTCTCTTTACAGGAGGACCATCCGTAGTGCGGATGTATTTCTGCAACGTCCGCAGTAGGGCTTCTGCGGACATGGTTCTGAAGGAGACGTGTGGCATGCGCTGTCTCCACGGATGTTCTCCGGTATTGGGTTCCCCAGGTATGTTTCATATGCACTAACCTATCTATTGAGGTTTTTTCTTTTCGCTTCGCTCAAAATCCGTTTTCGTCTCCCCTACAACGGTGGATTCAAGGGATATAGCTAGGGAGAAGCTTCGTACCTGGGTGAGGGGCTTTCAGAAGATTACCTCTGGACCTTATCTTCCAAATGAGAAGATGAGGGCTTTCTTTTTCTAGGGCATCAACTGTTACAGTGATTCCCCAACCTCAAGAGGAGGTCCCTTTATTTCAGATCCCGTGGATGCTGAAGTCACGGTCGCCTTGCTTAGCATCCAGTTGGACGACAGGATGCCAGACGTGTCCGAACGTCTGGAGGAAGACCTCCTGGCAGAAGGCCAGGATGAAGTTCGAGCTCCGGACAAGGTAGCGGAAGAGGCCGAGAGAGGTCGGCTGCTCCGGTTCAGGTCCTTCAACCTGCTCCCTCAACTTCATCTGCTCTCGCAGTAGAGCAGGCCCTCCCTCCATTGTTGGCTTGATCCAACAAAGGCAGAGGGAGAAGAATGGGAAGGCAGCTGCATTGTAACTGCAGGGGCACATCCGGACTGCTAGGTCCGGTGGAAGGAGGTACCAGCTTCAAAGGAAGAGACAGAGCCGAAGGAGGTCGTAGTGATAGACCATGCTAGGCTCATGCCTTGCTTTCTTCTTCGATGAAAGATAGGGGCTTCATGAACTCAAAGGTAGCTGTATTTGAGTAAGAGGCTCCCTTCCTTTGTGTCCTCTCCTGCCACAGCCTTCTCCCTTTTTCGCTGAAAGGGTTTGCGGCGGTTTTGAAAACAGTCGAGGCTGGCAAGCCTTTCCCCTCCCTGCTGGAGTGTAAACCCTTGTTGCTGGCCCTTAGAAAGGAAGATTTAGTAAGCAAAACAAGGACTGGAAGGACGTCCATCTTACCTTCTCAGTCCAGATGTGGGAGGCGGATTTTGCCGGATGCCGGTTCGGCGAGATCCTCTCTAAGCTGTCTGGCTTTCTTTTGCGGAGAGAACTCTTGACAAAAGAAAGACTGGCTGCCTCTTTGTCTCTTCAGTCCACGTTTGAGACGATGACAAGTGATCCCAGGGTCCATGAAACGTTCATGGTTGTGATCAAGACTCATCTGGCCACTGTGACGAAGGATCTCTACAGCTCCGTCAGGGCGAAGAGAACCTGTAGGGAATTCGTGTTCGCCCGGGCTACGATGAGGCACGAGCCAAGGAAACTAATCTCCTCCAACAGTTGGGACAAAGACCTTTTCCCTAGTGAGTCGGTCAAAAAGGTTGATAGGGCCACCATGGACGATAGAAATCTTCTCCAGGAGTGGGGCCTGTCTACCAAGAGAAATTCTTCCCCGGATGGGGTCCCCAACCTTGGAGGAAGACTAAAAGGATTAGGATACTTTCTCGGCCAGCTAAGTCAAGTAGACATCAGCAGCAACGGCATTTGCTGATGCCCTCAGTGCCCCAGATGGTGGCAAAAAACCCCGACCACACTTCAGTGGGTTCCCCAATTCGTGTCGACACAGTCTCCGGCATTCAACCCATCGTTCGAAGGTCAGTCAACTGCCTGTCGAACAAGCCTAGAGGAGCAGCCAGAATTTCGTCTAGGCGCCCCTCAAGGAGAAGGGGTTTCATGGGTGGTCGCGGTCAGAGAGGCAAGACCTCAGGACAACAGTCCGAGCGAGATGATATTGGTAGAAGGGAGTCTCCAACGCTTTTGGGATCGGTGGACCTTCGATCCCTGGGTCCACAGCCTACTCAAGAAGGGACTGGGCTGGAGCTGGTACAGCACTCCATCCCCATACCCTCGGCGTTTTTCCGATACTCCACCCCCGTTCTGGAGGAGTTCATTCATGAACTGTTAGAGGAAAAGTGATCCGAAGGGTAAAGTCCATCTAATTCCAAGGGAGGCTGTTTTGTGTTCCCAAGAAAGACTCGGAAAACTCGGAGTCATTCTGGACTTGTCGCCACTTAACAAGTTCATAGCGAACTACTGGTTCAAGATGCTAACAATACAACACATAAGGACCTTACTGCCCAAGAGGGCATTTACCGCCTCCATAGTTTTGTCAGACGCCTATCGGCACGTTCCAATCTATTGTCGATTCCCCTCCTACCTAAGGTTAAGGCTACAACGAAGACTATACGTCTTCAAAGCCATGCCTCTCGGGCTTAAAATAGCCCCAAGGATTTTCACGATGCTTGCGAACGTAGTTCTCAGTCAATTACGCCTAAAGGGAATTCAGGTAGTAGCCTACCTGGATTTTTGGCTGGTGTGGGCAGCACCCAGGACAGAATGCTTGCAAGCTTCCCTGTATGTGATCCATTTCCTAGATTATCTAGGCTTCAAGATCAACAGGAAAAGTCTCAACTTCCTCCATCTCTAAGTTCCGGTGGGTGTGAATCCACTGGGACCTAATGTCACACCGTTTTCTCCGTCATGGCGGAGAAAAGAAAGGAGATAGCTGGTTCTGTCAAGAGACTTCTAGATTCCGTATGGATATCAGATGCGAACTGGAGAGTGTACTGGGGTCTCTCCAGTTTTCTTCGGTGACAGACCCGGTGCTAAGAGCACAGCTAAAGGATGCAACCGGAGATTGGAGTAGTTATGCATCAGATGCGCGAAGAGATCTGAGAAGACCAGTTCCGCTTCGTCGAAATACTCTTCTCAGGCCTTGGTCCCAAGCCAGACTCCTTAGGAAGTCGGTTCTTCTTCATCCACCTCCCCCGTCGGTGACGAGTCACTCAGACGCCTCGAAGGAGGGATGGGGAGTTCACTCTCATCAGAAAAAGGCCCAAAGGTCTTGGTCCAGGCTATTCAAGACCTCTCACAGTCATTTTTGAGAGACTATGACAGTCCTTCTTTCCTTAAAGAAAGTCTCCCCGCATCGCTCGATCCACATTAGGTTGGTGCTAGACAGCGGGGGAGTTGTGAGATGCTTGAATCGACAAGGATCAGGGTCGCCACCTCTCAACCAGGTGATGTTGGCCATCTTCCGATTTGGGGGAAGAAGAAATGGTACCTGTCAGCAGTTCACCTTTAAGGAGTCCGCAATGTGACAGCGGACGCTCTATCCAGGTTCACACCGATAGAGTCGGAATGGTTCCTAGACGCAGGACCATTCTCCTTCATTCTGAGTCAAGTCCCAGAACTGCGGCTAGACCTCTTTGCGACGAAAGACAACAAGAAGTTGCCCCTGTTTGTGTCCCCGTACGAGGACCCCTTGGCGGAAGCAGTGGACGCGATGTCCCTCGACTGGAACAGATGGTTCAGGATTTATCTGTTCCCTCCTTACAACCTTCTGTTGAGGGTCCTCAACAAACTGAGATCATTTAAGGGAGTAGCGGCAGTAGTGGCCCACAAGTGGCCGAACAGTGTGGGGTTCCCTCTGGCATTGGAACTACGATTGGAGTTTCGACCGCTACCAGATCCAGTTCTGACCCAGTGAGTCCAGAAGTCAATTGTCTGCGCTTCATCACAGAAAACCCGGACCCAGCAGCTCATGATTTCTTTCCTTAACAGGTGAGAAAGTGTTTCGGGATTTCGAAAGCCAGCATGGACTTCCTAGAGGATTATAAGTGCAAACCTTTTATAAGGCAATATGAGTCATCTTGGAGAGAATGGGTAGCCCTTGTCAGACGAAGATTCCGCAGGAGATCACGACGGACTTCTGCTTGTCTTTCTTCATCCATCTCCATGGTTATGGATCGGTAACTAACACGATTTTATCATGTAGGCCTGCTTTGACAAGACCCATTCTATATGCCTTCCAGGTCGACCTCGCTAACGAGATCTTTTATAAAAGTTCCGAAAGCCTGCGCTAGGCTCAGACCTTTAGCACCTCCAAAGCCCAATTCATGGTCTTTAGAAAAGTTCTTCATGTTGCTTCGCTGTTGAACAATAAGGAGTGTGCGTTAAAGGATTTGACCCATAAGTTATCCTCCTTTTTGCACTCGCGTCCGGGGCCAGGGTTAGTGAGACCATACCCCTCTCGAGAGAGGAAGGTCATGTTCAGTTCCTGGATGGGTGAACTGAACCTATTTCCGGATCCTACGTTTCTCACCAAGACCGAGTTACCCACCATCAGGTGGGGTCCCTGAAGAATCTGCCCTCTGAAAGAAGATGCATCTCTATGTCCAGTAGAATGCCTAAAGGTCTATCTTCGTAGAACTTCAGACTTCAAGGATGGCCATCTGGCCAGGGGAGAAACGTCAGGCTCAAAATTTATTACTGAAACAACTCAGGGCGAAAATCACATATATTATTCGCAGAGCGGATCCTGACTGTTCACCCACAGGTCACGATCCGAGGAAAGTTGCTTCATCCTTAAACTTCTTTAGTTGTAGGGATTTTGGACATCTTCGTTCGTACACTGGCTGGAAGTCTTCCAGAGTGTTCTTTCGTCACTATGCGAAGCAAGTGCAGCAACTAAGAGGTTCTGTGGTGGCAGTGGGTTGCGTCGTTAACCCTGCTGTTTAACTCTGCGAGGAACAGTAGCTTAATTGGGACAATTAATTCCAGGGTGAGTATGTAGTCACATGTTGTACTACAAACTATGTGAGGGTACTGGGTGACCCACGTTGACTGTTCCACTTTCAAAGGTGAACCCAGCATAAGTGCAAACATGTGTGCCGAGCGTTTCTAACGCTAATGTGACTGATTAGTAAAACAGACTTTTGACTTTGATACTTTGGTATCTTAAAAGTGGCTCCAATGTTTTTTCTTTCAGACAAACAAGTTTCTGTTTACTATCATACTTATGCTTAAAGTTTTAGTTATCCTCCTCTTATATATAGATATA
>NC_090727.1:34064273-34071773 GCF_036898095.1 Palaemon carinicauda
CTGCTGAACGTGGCGAAGAAGACCAAACGCGAGCGAGAGCTACGAAGGAATCTTGGACAAATCTTCGCGCTCTTTTCTAAGTCTTCATTTATCTCCATTTGTTACATCTATTTTCATTCAAAATTTTCTATATAGTTGTGATAACAATAATGGAATTATCTGAAGACTATAGCCATCCCAAATACAACTCTTCGAATCGTGTTGAAAATCAAAATCTTCCAAATGTCTAGGGCGGAAAAGATGATTCTTACACTGAAACGAATTTGTTATCTTCAAAGATTTCCCTTTTTTTTCCTTCGTTTACTTTGCTCCATTTTCGTAGTTTTATCAGATTGGAGAGAGAGAGAGAGAGGAGAGAGAGAGAGAGAAGAGAGAGAGAGAGAGAGAGAGAGAGAGAGAGAGAGAGAGAAAATGTGTGCATCAAAAGGATGAAATTCTTCTTTGCTCCAGAAAAAGAATTCTCTTATGAAGACTTCGTTATTCTTTTTCTTAAGTCGGATTGAAGAAATTTGGATATCTTTCAGGTCCTTCAATATTCTCTACTGCGTAGTTTCTGCTTTATTCTGCATAATCTTCGTTTTTTGTTGATTGTAAAATGATCAAGGACTTATTATCAGTTCTCATATTCGGATGCTTTCATCCTTCTCTACAATAGAAGTATATCAAATGAACAAATACAAAAAGAAACATTGAAATTTTTATTGGTTTTCCCTGAAATCGCCATAATCCAGAGAGAATTCTTTGCTAAACGTGGTGATGGATTCGCCTCTCGCCTCCATCATAAAACCTGAAGACCAAACTCGGGCAAGAGCAACGAAAGAATCCTGGACAAAATTTTGCAACCTTTTCCAAGTTCTCATTTATCTCCGTTCATTCTCTATTAGTTCCGTCCATTTTCCATTTAAATTTTCTATATAGTAGTGATGATAATTATTGAAACATCTGAAGATTAAAACAATACCTAACACCACTCTTCAATTCGTGTTGAAGATCAAGAATCTTCTAAATGTCTTCGGCGGGGAAGCTTATTCTTAAGTTGAAACGAATTTGTTCTCTTTCAAGCTTTCCCTTTTTTCCTTCGTTCATTTTGCTCCTTTTTCAGAGTACTATCAGATATAAGAGAGAGAGAGAGAGAGAGAGAGAGAGAGAGAGAGAGAGAGAGAGAGAGAGAGAGAGAGAGAGAGAGAGAGAGAGAGAATATGTATGCGTCGAAAGAATGAATTTCTCCTCTGGAGACTTTCTAAAAATACATCGGGAGCTCCATAAACCGCATTCTCTTATGAAGACGTCTTTGTCATTTTTTTTCTTAAAACTAACCCTGATACAGGAACTCTATATCGTTGGCCTGGCTGGGCTCCCCCCTTCCCGGTGGGAAGGGAGGGCTCCCGGGCCCCCACCGGCACTGGGCCAGCCCCCCCCCCCCCCCCGCTGGCGCTAGGCTTTCTTCCCCAACCCCCCTGCCAACGCTGGTCTGGCTTCCCTGCCCCCCCTCCCCCCCTCCCCCCCGCCCCGGCACTGGTCCGGCCCAAGGCCCATAGAGGTCCGGCCTAGGAGGCAAGGGTCCGGCTTCCCCCACGCGTCAGCGCTGTGCCGGCTTCCCCCCCCCCCACCCCCACCGGCGCTGGACCGGCTTCCCCCCCCCACCGGCTTTCCCCCCCTCCCCCCCCGCCGGTGCTGTGCGAATTTCCCCCCCCCCTCCGGTGCTGTGCGGCTTCCACCCCCCCTCCCCCCGCTGGTGTTGGGCCAGCTCCCCCCACCCACCCCCCGCTGGCGCTGGGCAGGTTCCCCCCCCCCTCCGGCTTCCCCGCTCCCCCCGCCGGCGCTGGGCTGGCTTCCCCGTCCCCCCCCCCCTGCTGGCGCTGGGCCGGCTCCCCCCCCCCCACCAGCGCTGGGCAGGCTTCCCCCCCCCCCCCGGCGCATTCCCAAACCATCTCCATCTCCATTCATCATGATCGCATCCACATACGGAACTCGAGCAATCTCTCTTATAGTTTCATTTCGAATCCTGTCCTGCCATTTAACTCCTAATATATAATGAACTATAAGAACGGGAATTCCGAAAGTAAGATATTCTAAAATTTCTGAGTTAAAAACTACCTAGATTAAACCCTTCAAAAGATGCCAATAAAACTAACATCAAACTTTACACACGATTTGTAAAAACAAACAACGACAACAGAAATCTCGAAAGTGAGGTATTCCAAACTTACAGACAATGAATACCAAATTAATGAAATCACTGAAAAAAATAAACAAATATAAAACCAACCTGATGGCAAAAATAAAAGTTAGGTATTCCAAACTTTCAGACAATATAAACCAACTCGATCAAACCGCTCAAGAAAAAAAAGAAAAAAGAAAATAAAAAAAAAAAAAATTTTACACATGGAAAATGAAAAAAAAAATAATACGAGTATCAATTCCCAAATTCCTAATGAAGATATGCAAAATCTCAGACGGATTTTCTCGTCCTAAGGGATTGACTTCGACTGGAGATGATGACTTCCCAAAGAGGGAGTTCGGGGAGAGGAGTGGGGGTGCTGGATGGAGAAGGGGGGGGGGGGGGGCAGACTAAGGGAAGGGATAATAGTTACCTCTTGGTAGCAATGGACGCTCCGATGCCGAATTAATGTTGAAATTATGAATAAGATATATGAGTTATTGGAAGTGATACGCAGAGACGTTCTTGGAGAGAGAGAGAGAGAGAGAGAGAGAGAGAGAGAGAGAGAGAGAGAGAGAGAGAGAGAGAACAATTACTGTCATATATGGGGTTTGGTCATTTTCATCACCACGCTGGCCAGAGCAGATGGATGATGGTGGGAGATTTTTGTCTAATCGCTCACAAAAAACCAACCTAGTATGGGTGGCCCTAACTATTACAACTTTACGGATCATGGCGACACACAAGCCCTTTCACCACGTTAAGGTATCCCTATTGAGAAATATATATATATATATATATATATATATATATATATATATATATATATATATATACGGTATATATATATATATATATATATATATATACCGTATATATATATATATATATATATATATATATATATATATATATATATATATATATATAATGTGTGTGTTTGTGTATGTTTGTAAAACCCCTATAGATTTCAGGACACTTCCTGTTCAATACTGTGACTGCATTCATTAAAGCAATGTGACAATAATTGCCAATCAAACATTTCTTCGAGAAGGTAAATCAATTTCTCTTTATCAGAGGCCACTGTCTTGAATGAGAGATTCAATTCATCGGAATAATTAAATGAATCGCTGGTAAGGTACATTCGGCAAATTAGTCAAATTCATGACGGTTATTAAATTGGACTCAGGATGGGAAAATATATTTAAGACAAGGACACGACACATACACATACATATGTATATATATATATATATATATATATATATATATATATATATATATATATATATATATATATTCCTTTGGCATGTTAATTTACGTTTGCAATTAATAAACAATGTCTTAGTGGCGTCCAAAAGTCGAAGATAGTTTCTCTCTGAACAGACTGTCCTCCGGATAGTTTTCAAAATAACAGTAAAACAGCATTTACATTTCTTCATTGATTAGTTGGTGTCAAGACGTGTTTCGAATCACATCGTGACTCTTCTTCAGGATTATATTTGGTTGAGTGATGGAATTACACTTTAATATAAAGACTATATTGTGGAGAACATTTTTGATGATGCCCCTAACGAAAATGGGTAATGCATCTCTTGGTTGTGGTGACCGATGTGGTAACGTCCCTGACTGGTGATTGCCAGACGGAGGTTCGAGTCCCGCTCAAACTAGTTAATTGCTTTGGTCGCTGCAACCTCACCATCTTTGTGAGGTAAGCATGGCTGGTTTGTGGGAGCCTATAGGTCTATCTGCTGAGTCATCAGCAGCCATTGCCTGGCCCTCTGTGGTCCTCGCTTGCATGGAGAGGGGGTCGGGTAGCTGATCATATGTATATATAGTCAGTCTCTAGGGCATTATCCAGCTTGCTAGGGCAATGTCACTGTCCCTTGCCTCTGCCTTTCATCAGTGGCCTTTAAACCTCTTAGGTCACGTGGCCGTAAAACCTCGATGCCGTAACCTTAGTTCACCCGATAGAAAAATAGCCCAGTGAGGAAAGGAAATAATGAGATGAATAAACTACAAGAGAGGTAATTAACAATTAGAATGTAAAACTTGAGAACAGTAACAATATTGAAATAGAAATTTCATATATAAACTATTAAAACCTCAAAAAAAAGAAAAAAAAAAAACATGAGAAATAAAAATAAGATTCAATGGTGTGCCCGAGTGTACCCTCAAGCAAGAGAACTAACCCAAGACAGTGGAAGACCATGGTACAGAGGCTATGGCACTACACAAGACTAGAGAACAATGGTTTGATTTAGGAATTTCCTTTTCCTAGAAGAGCTGCTTACCATAGCTAAAGAGTCTCTTCTACCCTAACCAAGAGGAAAGTAGCCACTGAACAATGACAGTGTAGTAGTAACCCCTTGAGCTAAGAACTCTGGTAATCTCAGTGTTGTTAGGTGACAGTAAGTGGCAGTGCAAGAGTGTGGACGTGTTGTGTCGAGCAGCTCTGCTATTGATGCCCTGAGTCATATTTTAGCTTTGTGTTTCTCGCTTAGAATATCATTGAAAAGATATTAGTTAGTTTTATGGAGAAATCTAAGTGCTAAGAAACAGTACACTCTGTCTGCTCCTAACTATATCTGCTTCAAATGTAATAAAACGGATGGAGAGCGGAAAAAATGGACAGTATGTGAATGCAAAAGACTCTACCATAAGAGATGTGTGCATATAGTGACAACCATCAGTGAGATTGACCAGAATAACCTAGATTGGTTATGCCCTTACTGCGTACGTGATGCCACATGAAACAATTTAGAAATATCAAAATTAAAGGAAGATGTAAACATGAGTAATCTGGCCCTGAACGAACAAGATGTAAAAATAGATGACTTGGAAAACAAACTTACGAATCTTAGTGCAGACGGAGCAAATTCCACCCACATCACCGACCTCACTGAGAAAGTTAACATTCTTGCCATGAATATGAAATCAATGAAAGCAACACTTCAAACATTGATAGACCCAAAACCGGAGAAACCGACATTTGCTGACAAAGTTAAGGAAAAAATCTGTTGATAATTAAATCAACTAATACAACAACAAAAATTACTGAAAGAAAATGTGAGGTTGAACAAGCTCTTAGAGACATTCCTATACTTAACACCAGGTCAACTACGAATGGAAATGTTGTTGTAAACTTTGCAAACAATATCATCAGAGAAGAGGCGGCAAACAAAATTCAGACATTGGCGGCTGACACTGAAACAGAGAAAAATCGGAAAACTAAAACCCAAAATAATGATATGCAATGTATACAATGATGAAGATGATGTAGTAAATGCTTTGATTCAAAGAAATCGCTTCCTGGACCAAATCCAAAATATATAAGATAAGTGTAGTCCTGAAGAAAAATGCCTCGGGGGGGGGGGGGGGGAACACCAACCATGTGCTGAAATGTGATCCTGAAGTTCGGAGGGCTATCCATGATAATGGGGACAGAGTTTCGTTACGATGGGGTATCTATAACATACGTGATAGGTACCACATGATCACCTACTACCACTGTCAGAGGTATGGACATTTTGAAAAAGATTGCAAGTCTAAGAATGAAGATAAAGTCTGCTGGAAATGTTCAGGGAGACACTCCACCAGGGAGTGTAATTCGCAAGTGTCAAAGTGTATAAACTGCACAAAGTTAAACAGACCAAGTGACCATACAGTAAATTATAGAGACTTCAAAGCTTATGACTTGGAATTGAAAAGACTAGCGGAAAATACTGATCATGGTTACTAGGGATGTCATAAACTGTGGCTATGTAAATATACAATCTGTAGGTAATAAGACTGTTCAAATTCAAGAATTGATAAACGAGAAATATTTGGATATGCTAGCATTATCTGAAACATGGCTAAATAACTTGGACAAGGCAAAGATCAGTGAAATGACGTCCCCCACACTTGCCTTCTTTCACATACCGAGAGAAGGTAGGTCTGGTGGTGGGTGTCGGACTCTTTATTCATAAAAGTCACTCAAATCTCAAAACGTTGAAAAGAATTAGTGCAACAAGCTTTGAATATATAGAAATAAGATTTACGCCAAAAAATAGAAGAATATCCTTTGTAACAATCTACCAACTTCCTAGAACAAACACTAGTATCTTTTTTGAAGAATTCGGTGCTCTCATTGAGATGATTATCATGGAGAAAAACGAATTAGTTATCTGTGGAGACTTCAATTTTTGGAAGGATGACGCATCAAATACTGACGCTTTGGCATTTAGTGAGTTACTAGAATCATATCGACCAGTGAATAATGTCGACTGCACAACTACTTTAACTGGGCATACGCTAGACTTAGTTCTAAGTGATGACATGAATAATATTGTATCTGATATAAAAGTCGAAGAGAAATGAACTATCTCCCCAGTACACAAACTTATTACGTTTAGTCTACCTCTACAGCGACATGCATTAGTGAAGAAAATAAACTTTAGACATAAATCAAATTTTTTTTCCTACCGTATTTATTGAAGAAGTTACAAAGAAAATAAATGATGCTATCAACGTTCCCCGAGATCATGACGACCAACGTCTGTTAGGAGATAAGTGTGCTAACTGTCTTATGACCACTTATAATGAAGTGAGTAAAAGTGAATATGATACCATGTGCCCAACGATGGAAAAAAAATATAACCGTAAAAGACCAATCTCCTTGGTTTGACGGAGAGACTGTTAAAAAAGAGGGAAAAAAGACGTAAAGAAAGAAAGTGGAATAAGTTAAAAACTGAAAGTACTTGTGCAGAATACAAAACTTCTGCATGTAAATATAACTACCTACTAAGAAGGAAAAAAAGGGAATACTATAAGAGAAAGATCCTCGAAGCAGCAACAGACATAAATAAGTTATATCGTCTCCTGAATGGTATAATGGGAAATATACAAGAAAAGAAGCTACCTAATGGATACAGTGACCAGGAACTAGCAAATAATTTTCTAGTTTTCTTTAAAAACAAAATTGAAAACATAACCAGGTCATCTGTAAATACTCAACATCAGATTAATAAGACACCAGGCACACAGACAAAATTAATATGATTTAACTACATGACACAAGATGACATCACCAGAATTATCAAGAGACCAAATAAAACAAACTGCGCGATCGATCCTATGCCAATATCTGAAGTAATTGGAGAGAGAGACTTTTCTAGTCTAGCCGAAATAATAATGAGAATAGCAAATGCAAGCATTGATGAATGTAAGTTTCCTAAATCTGAGAAAATGGCTATAGTCACACCAGTTCTGAAGAATGCACTGGACCACCAGGAATTAAGCTCATATAGACCTATTTCAAATCTATCTCCCACGAAACATTCGCATTATTGAAGACA
>NC_090727.1:34079273-34109273 GCF_036898095.1 Palaemon carinicauda
AGATTGGTTATCAGGCAAAGCTTCTATTACTTCTAAGTGACTGACTAGTTGTTCGGGAATTACATATTCAAGCACTTTTGAAACAAAGGATAGATTCGAAATAGGTCTATATGAGCTTAATTCCTGGTAGTCCTGGGCATTTTTCAAAACTGGTGTGACTATAGCCACTTTCTCAGATTTAGGAAACTTATATTCATCAATGCTTGCATTTGCTCTTCTCATTATTATTTCGGCTAGACTAGAAAAGTTTCTCTCTCCAATTACTTTAGATATTGGCATAGGATTGATCGCGCAGTTTGTTTTCTTTGCTCTCTTGATAATTTTGGTGAGGTCGTGTTATGTTGTTATATCATATTAATTTTGTCTGTGTGTCTGGTGTATCGTTAATCTGATGTTCAGTATTTACAAATGTTTTTAAAGAATACTAGAAAATTATTTGCTAGTTCCAGATCACTGTATCCATCAGGTAGCTTCTTTTCTTTTACATTTCCCATTATACCATTCAGGAGACGACATAACTTATTTATGTCTGTTGCTGCTTCGAGGATCTTCCTCTTATAGTATTCACTTTTTTTTCCTTCTTAGTATTGACACGCAGCAGTTTTGTATTCTACCCAAGTACTTTCAGTTTTTAACCTATTCCACTTTCTTTTTTTAGGTCTTTTTTCCCTCTTTTTTACCAAAGTCCTTTCTATTTCCTTTTCCAGCGGGCAGCCAAAAAACGCTAATTTTCATATGCTCCCATACACTGGTTGTGAAGATGCCGGAATTCCCTTTATTGCGTTTTCCCCTTAGTATGGTATGTTGGTTGCAGACCAACATACAAAATGTGTTTCTGGTTCTTAGCGACAGGCCGTCTATTTGCCTTCGCTTAATATCCTAATGTTGAGAGCGCAAGGAATATCTAATCTTGGGAAGCATAACTATTTTAAAAGATTTTCTTAGGATTACGAGGCTATTCATTTCTGCTGCTGTTAATATAACTTTTTTCTCTTCCTCCTTTTATTGTTCTTCTTTTTCCCTTTTCATTGACTAATTTAAAGAGTAACGTTAAACTGCTCCCTCTCGAATATCACTAAAGTTACCATCTTGATATACAGAACTAATAAGATGTTTGCTATACTCTCTCTCTCTCTCTCTCTCTCTCTCTCTCTCTCTCTCTCTCTCTCTCTCTCTCTCTCTCTCTCTCTCTCTCTCTCACATATATATATATATATATATATATATATATATATATATATATATATATATATATATATATATATATATATATATATATATATGAATTCCCCGTGTTATGAATTAATTACATTAAATTCAGATCTACAGATTTTTTTTTTCCTTTTATTATAAAAATACAATTACATATTATTCATTTACATTTTTTGTGTAATTATTCTATTTACAAAAATATAACAAAATATAGATATCAATTCATGTTTACAAAAATAAATAAATCAACATAAATCAAAATCAAAATACATAGTCTAGAAATTCTTTTCTTATGTACTTCGATATACTGTCTGTATATCTAGATCTACAGATTAAATGTATTTGTTCTTCCAAATACTCGGCTTAGAAACACTCCGTTAAGCCAATCATACATTTTAGTTCCATGTTTTAACAATTTCTCTTTGAGTAGTAATTAGAGAAATTTCTGGTGTGGGGAAAAAAAAAAGTTTTAGTTTCGGAATTAGTTATTTACTTGTATCAATCTATTGTCCGATATGAGCCTATTACCTGTTATTTATTTAACAATTTAAGATAAATAAGCTGCTTTAATTAATAGATTACTAAATAATGCACTATTAATGATAAGCTTAAAGAAAAAATTCAGGCGATACACACTGACAGAATCCATCAAAGAGCAACTTTTATTAACAACACCTCCAAGAAAGCCAATCACTCCTTCCTCTCATGTAAGGGAAACAACTTTAAGATTATTAGAAAACAACCACCGCTACAGCTGGCTGAAATTTAGCTTTCTGAAGACTTTTATTTCTGATAAACAACCTTAAATCAAATATTAAAACAAACATTTTGGAAACATATGATATAGCAGTCCTAAATAAATGAAAATAACACTACAAACGTTGACAATCTCCCCCCCCCCCAAAAAAAAAAAGCAAATAACCTATGCTGACTAAGTAAAGGATTTTTTTTTTCGTATCAAGATCCATAAAAATTTCAGCTACATTCACGTAAGGAGAAAGGAGATAAAAATAACTATAAAAATATACTTCCAATGGAATTGTAGTAAATTTCGTAAATGACAGGATTATAGACGAGGCAGTGAATATGATAAGAAGAATGGTTATTGAAACACGAGAAAGAGCGGAAAACCGAAATAATGATATGCAATGCGTACAATGGTGAGGACGATGTAGACCAGTGGTTTTCAAGCTGGGGGAGATTTCCCCCTGGGGGAAAATTTGAAGCTTCCAAGGGGGAAATCATTACATTTCCTACTAACTTAAACAAGCTGAAAATGTTCTCATAGTATGTGCGGAAATATGTTGTTAGCCATTCAATTGTGATATGATCATATCAGTTCTCACTGACATGATATTCAAGGGGAGAATTGAAGTGTCATGCACATTTGTTACTAATTGCTCTCTATCCAATTTACTCTGTAATTATATGTTCATCAGTATATTTGCACATTTGAAAAATAAATTACTATATAGTCTCAGGTGTGTTTTAACTACTCGTTCCCTCATACACATGAAGGGGGAAATTTGGATGGTTGAACTGGGTGCAGGAGAGAAATGACAGAAAAAAGTTTGGGAACCACTGATGTAGACGATGCTCTAACCGATAAATATTCTTTATTTGATATCTATTTAAAATGTCCATAAGTGAGGTGTTATTCCAGAAACCGGCGTCGGGCAAGACTATCTATGTTGAAATGCGACACTGAAATTTGAAAGGCAATCCATGAAAATAGATAAGATTATGTTGCGATGGGGCACATACAGCATACATTAGTATCACATCACCTGCTTCCACTGTCAAAGGTATGGACATCTTGGAAGGGATTGCCAGTTCAAGAATGATGATAAATGTTTACGAAATCAGCAAGAAATCATGACACTTTGAGTTGTGGTAGCCTATGTGGTAACGTTCCTGACTGATGATCGCCAGACTGGGGTTCGAGTCCCGCTCAAACCCGTTAGTTCTTTTGGTCGCTGCAACCTCACCATCCTTGTGAGCTAAGGATGTGTGTGTGTGTGGGGGGGGGGGGGGGTTGAGGGTGCCTATAGGTCCAACTGCTGAGTCATCAGCAGCCATTGCCTGGCCCTCCTTGGGCCTAGCTTGGGTGGGGAGGGGGCTTGGGCGCGGATCATACGTATGTATGATATGGTCAGTCTCTAGGGCATTCTCCTGCTTGATAGGTCAATGTCAATGTCCCTTGCCTCTGCAATTCATGTTGCAAGTACTAAATATAAGGAAATAAATTTTAAACACACACAGAAGAATAAAATATTGTACTAGTTTGCAAACAAACATCCCAGTAAACATAATTGGCAGTTTGAGTCAGACATCTATATATTTTTTTAATAGTCGAGTTTACGACTTAGTTGTGTAAGTGGACTGTAATTTGTCTCTTGGTGCTCAGATAAATAACGTCATAAAAATACGCGGATATTATTTCAGAAACATCGTCTTTCTAAAGAAATATATGGATGAATGTTCAGTTATGAAACTTGTGATTATCTGTGTTATTACCATTGCAACTATCTACTACAATTATCCCAAACTACAGGTTAACGACACATGATAGAGGAGCAAGACTGATTATAGGTGTTCCACCTCGGGAGAAGCTTACCCCTGTAGTGACTTAAATACACTTGCGCTCTATTATAACTAGAACAGACTAAGATATGTGCAATGACTCTTATCAGAACTGGACGTCCAAAATATCCAAAATATTTGCTACACACTGTTCAGCCAAACAAACCGCGTCGACACAGAAATAGTTACGGATGGCTTCGAGTTACTGGAGCTAAGAGGCACTTCGAATGTGGGTTCTAGAGTTTTCAAATGGGCGACTTCCACTAGACATCATGAGGAATGATGGTATAAAAGGTTTTCAAGGAAAAGACGATTTTTTTTTTCAGTGATAAGATCGCGTGGATTTGACAATTAAGAGCGACTGCGCTACACGAATCTCTTAGATGGTAGATACTATACACAAATCTTGTAATTCATGTATGGCACTGGGCTTTTCCGTGCGTGGCACTGCCAGAAAACAGCCTCTAATGTAAAGCAAGTACAGCAATATACCGATTAATATACGACATAATCTTTATGAATAGATACGTTTATTCATATGTTACTAAATATGACTTCTTTGACTTAGATAATGAAATAAAAAAAGTTATAACCGAGTACTTAATAGTTAGAAATTCCTGCAAATTTCTTCTTATAAGACAATAAATATTCATAAAACTTCGTGCATTATAAAATAAAAGTTTCCTTTTTTAGCCGAAAAAAATGGGGTTAGAAATTTACCTGTTAATCAAGCTCTCACAAGTGAAAAAAATTACTTTCCTTAAATAAAGAGCGAGTTGAAGCGCGAAGTACCATGACATCAAACCAGCTGACCTCTTCATAAAGGTCCTCTTAAATTTAATATATGAAGATTTAAAACGAAAGTAAAAAAAAAAAAAACTATTTGAGCGGCAAAAGTCACTCCAAGAATTTGCCAATTTAATCTAGCTTTACCTGATCATTAAAATCATAAAACAAATATTCTATTTCATCTATTTAATGTACAAAAATATTATTAATTGATTTTCTTTCTTTTATTGCTCAGGGACACTTCAGGCCATTTGCTAAGAATAAGGGTTGCTTCAAACACCATATCTCTCGAAAGGAAGAATAGTTGCTGCTCTAGCACAGGTATGTTACCCTACAATTAAACCTTAATGTAGTTAACTTCGATTGGATTGAACTGAAACAAACCAAAGAGATTAAAACATTTCAAAATGACTAAAATTAAATTTATTATAAAATTTTCTTGGAGAAATTGGCTAATATAAAAAAGTACAGTTAAGAATATAGCGAGAGACCTACCCACTCTTTTGGAAGTTACTCTGAAATGAACAGGGCTCTCTCTCTCTCTCTCTCTCTCTCTCTCTCTCTCTCTCTCTCTCTCTCTCTCTCTCTCTCTCTCTCTCTCTCTCTCTCTCTCTCTCAGTAACAAATTTGAAACCATGTGATATATCATCTCGAATCTAAAACCTGAAAAAATACTGTGAAACTTTTCCAATATTTTTCCCGGGTGAAGAAGTATACTCATCTATTCATTCCCCTTCCTCCGAATATCAAGTTTACTCTCCTACTCTTGGATTGGGATGGGATGTAGGAACTGTGATGCGAAAGGGTGTTCTATGATACAGTCGGAGTATAGCATGTGATGGAAGGTAACCCTTCTTAATAGGACTCCCTTCAACGATAAATATTCGGATTCAGACAGAATTTAAAGTTTCACGAGTACGACATTCAATACACCCTTCCCTCACCTGCACCGCAGATTCTGTAACTTCCAGGATAGAGTGACTTTTGGAGGAATGAGCTGGGCTCTAGGTGGCCGTGGCTGGGCTCACAGGGGGCTCACAGGGGAGGAAAGGAGACACATGGGAGGAAAGGAGACACAGGGGAGAAGTGGAGTCACTGGGGAAGAAAGGGGTCACAGGGGAGAAGTGGGGTCACTGGGGAGGAATGGGGTCACTATTATCATTATTATTCCTTGCTAGGCTACAACTTTAGTCGAAAAAGTAAAATCCTACAGCCCCAAAGAATCCAACAGGAAAAAAAGCCCAGGGAGGAAAGAAAATATTTAAAATATATGAGAAGTAATAGCAAAAATTATAAAACATCTTAAGATCAGTAACAACGCTAAAATGTATCTGCCATATAACTATAAAAAGAGACTTACGTCAGCCTGTTCAACATAGAAATATTCACTGCAAGTTTGAACTTCTGGTTACATTGTCTTATCTGCCTGATTAGGAAGATCATTCCAGAATTTGGTCACAGCTGGAATAATACTTCTAGAATACAGTGTAGAGTTGAACTTAATGTTGAAGAAGGCAAGGCTATTAGACTGTTAGAATTAACGGATTTTGTAAAGATGAATAACCCCAGGGCCCTCTTGTAAAGTTGGGGTTCATCTTTACAAGATCCCTACAATGTAACAAAAGTACAACTTGAGAAATTACAAAACATAATAAAAAAAAAGAGGAGCAAGACTGATAAAGGTGTCCCACACAGAGAAGGGATCCCTCCTATACTAATTGATTTACACTGGCGACCTATTAAAGAGAGAATTTGAGTTTAAGATATGTATAATAACCCATCAAGTCATCCGAATCGGACGTCCAAAATATCTAAGAGAATAGCTGCATATTGTGCATCCAACAAATAGTATTGACACGAGAATAGTTACTGACGGCTTCAAATGATTAGAAGCTAGATATACTGTAGGCTCTAGAGCCTTTTAAATATGCGGCCCCAAGAATAAGCTCCCTCGAGACATCCAAATAATTGAAGATCATGGTGAGGGGTAAATGAAGAAGGTTTAGGCATGCTCTTCGCACTCCCCATGAAAGATTAGTTCAGCAAACATTTAACTAGGCTCTACAAGGCACTAGAATAGTTGGAAGACCCAGGCTTGCATGGCTGAGGACTATGAAGCGGGAAAATAGATGATGATGAATAGAGAAGTATTGAGTGATTGATTGATTTTAAGTTTTCTGGTATCCTGACATCAAAGGTCATGGACGCCGAAGAAAAGTACTGAATTAAAAGCCCAAGATAGAGACGACTGGCGAAATGTAAAAGAGCCCTTTGCGTCAATAGGCGTAGGGTGAGATGATGATGATTAGGAACGAGAAAGTGTTGCGTAGACGTGAGTGGCAGTGGATAGCAAATGAACTGAAGTGAAAGATGGGTATGGTTTGAACATGTGGTGAGATAGGGAATGAGGTTGGTCAGAAAGTAAGTAAATATGGAGATGGCCGGATCAAAAGTTGTAGAAAATGATCATTTAACATTAGAAAGGGAGATTGAAAGAGAACCAGATCTGATGAAAGCCGAGGTAAATATTTAACACCAAACCTAATTAAGGGAATAATCGGATGTGAAAAAAATGCTTGTCTTGATCATTATAAAAGTCTTGTTTGCGTGCTTGTTATTATTGGATAATTAATGTGACACATCAAATCAGTACTTTATAACCAAGTTATATCAGGAACAAATTATAACCAGGTTAATAACATATCAACATGCCCCATTAAACAAAACTACAATTTTCAAACCGGTTATAATTAACTGATGCATATGAGACAAAATTAACATATACAGAAGAGCTTAATTACGTTATCCGATATAATATCAAATAACAGTTAATATAAGCAACACTCAATCATTTAAAAATGAAAAAAACAATGGATATGACTATGAAACAATGTTATTGATAATCCCTTCAAGATCATCGGCTGGATTTCCTATTTCCCTTAATTTCCCCATTCTCCTACTATCACCAGATGTAAGAACAGTATTATGCTCAATTTGTAATATGAGGCAAAATTCTCACGCATAGATTAATCCCGATTACATAAAGAAAAGGTTATTAAAAAAAAAGTAACCTGACGATGTACTGTGTATGAAAAAAAAATTCACAAACTGATACCAAAGTGATCAGGAAAAACTAGTTTATTTTTAGAAAAATTGTGTTCACTGTAACAACACAGATGCCTCTGTGATTAAATAAGTTAGCTAAATGACATACCCGCTAAAAATTTAATATATTTGAGTCTCATTATACAGAACTATTTCAAGAGAATCTTTGTATCCTACTAAACGGATAACATAGATTTTCTCAACGACAAGCAAAATATAAGAATATAAAGACCTCTAAAACCAGCAACTCAGTTGCTCTTATGAAAGTAAAATGTCAAAGTTGCCTTTGTCTACTCATTTAAGTTTTTCTCTCTAGTTGGGTTATTGGGACGTGAAAAAAAATACTCGTCTTGATAATTATAAAAGTCTTATTTGATGTTATTGGACAATGAGTGTGTCACACCAAACCACTACTTTATAATCAATGTATATCAGCAAAGAATTATCACAGAATTAATATTTTAAAATTCACAATTAAACATAACATAATTTTTAAACCCGTTATTATTAGCAGATACACGCGAAACAAAATTAACATAAATTGCTTGTTACGTTACCTGGTATAAGATTAGATAACAGTTAATGTAAACAATACTATCTAAAAATAAACGAATAATGAATATGACTATGAAACAATGTTATTGATAATCCCTTCAAGATCATTGGCTGGATTTCCTATTTCCCTTAATTTCCCCATTCCCCTACTATCACAAGATTTAACAACAGTAGTAAGCACACTTTGTAACAAGGTAAAAGTCCCAAGCATAGATTAAAGCCGATTGAATAGAAAAAAAATATTTAAAAAATAACCCAACGTTGAACTGTGCATGTAAAAACATCTCAACCTGATACCAGTGATTTGGAAAAACAGTTGTTTATTTTTTAGAAAAATCGTGTTCACTGTAACGACACAGATGCCTCTGTGATTATGCAGTTAGCCAAATGACATACCAGCGAAAGAAATGGTCAAAACTACACAACGTCTACAATTTGTAGAAATGTTTACACCATTATCGTCATAACCATAAGAAAAATAGAATTGCACGAGGTTAAGTGATTTAATGATACCTTAACATGATAATACCCTGTAAAAAAAAACCTAACAACATTATCAAACAAAAATACATTACCAAGGATCCCAAGTAGACAATAGTGTTACCTGGCTTAAAGGTACGATCACTTTACTTACCTGTCAAAGAAATAAAAAAAATGTTAGACATTCCATCACATTAAAACTACATCCACGACAATACAAATATTTCTATGGGTTTCCTGAATTAATAGATAAAAACTGAAGCTTAAATATTTGTAATCAATTATATCAAATCAATTAATTAATGCTTACCAAAAATGTTGTAAACCCCTATAACCTCAGATATTGGTATATTAATAATTAGACAACCCTTTTCTTTGTCTACTTTCTAATCTTGACATCAAATACATTTACAATGATAAGTTTCATGAATATGAATATATGTGTGTATATATATATATATATATATATATATATATATATATATATATATATATATATATACATATATATATACATATATATACATATATATATATATATATATACATATATATATACATATATATATACATATATATATATATATATATATATATACATATATATATATATATTATATAATAATATACACACACATATAATGTCCTAATTCGTGTATGGAGATGTCTTGTATATCAAGGTAAATGAACTCAATGTTCATGAGTATTCCACAAAAACCTATGTGTCTGCATGTTTTTCAATGGCTGCATTTTGATAACGAAGGCAGTAGATAGTTGCCGGTGAGCACTCGATTTGACAAGACCCTCACCTGAGAGGGCAGTTGTGTAATGTGTACTTACGAACGAACCTTTTATAATACATGAAGAAAACCCATATGCCGACGTCCCATTATCCGTCTGTACGGGTCATATAAATATATATATATATATATATATATATATATATATATATATATATATATATATGATACACAAATACACATCTATATACACTATACACACACACACACATATATATATATATATATATATATATATATATATATATATATATATATATATACATATATATATATATATATATATATATATATATATATATCACATGATTTCCAATTGATGCATATGTACAATTCAAAGTAGACAAAACTTATCTATATGGGGAATAGTTTATCCAATTGAAACTTATTTGATTAAAATCAAAATTCAATCTACCAAATGACTTCAGACAAAAATGTTTTACAGCCACAATTCTAAAGCATCTACATTTTAGAAATCATTTCAACTATAAAAAACCCTAAAAATATCAAATCAATTAATAACAATATAAATCATAGGTTAAATATTTTGTAAACAATATACATTAGTACCACCTGGATCATCAAATTAAGATATCTGAAAAAATACTAATCATTTGTAAAATACATATCTTTGCATATGGTGACAATGAATCATTTTTTTTTGATTAAGTAAATTTACATAGTATATACAGCAAGTATCTATATATACAGATATGACACTTTTACAATATATATTTTACAATATTTTTAATACTTAATACAAAAAAAACATTGACTCTCATTGCTTTAAACTACAAAGTACTCTATAAAGTTTTCACCTCTAATGACACAGTATACAGTACTTGTTAAATATTTTCAACATATTGGCGGGTAAAATGTTTCTCTATATCGTATGATTTTGATAGGACCCACTTGGTGTATTTTATTCTACATCTTAATAAGGAAATTCTTTCTGAAGGAGATACATTGTCATCCCTGCTATACCATACACAATTTATATATTCAATGAGAAGAACATTGATTGTGTTTACCTGTTTCTTGGTTTTACATGTGTAGTCCATCATCAAAAATTTTATTGGTTGTTCTACTTTTACTATACATATTTCTAAAATTAAGGTTTGAAACCACTCCCATATGGGTTTAACATACATACAAAAATATACAACATGTAAATGATTTTCTACTTCCATACATTTGTTACAGAAATTATAATTTCTTATATTTAGTACTCTAAGCCTTTCTTTTGTGGCTAATGATTCATACAAAAATCTGTACATCAAACTTCTCTGGTACGAATCAACATATTTACACAATAGATTATTCCATATATCCTTCCATTTAAAGAGTGGATATCTCTCCAATACAATAGGCATATGTTCTGGCATTATAGACCTGTAAATATCTTTACTTTTAACATGTGGAAAGTTCGGAGTTTTTATCAATTTCCTTAGGGTATCAACAATATAATTGTAGAAAGGAGTACCCGAGTATGATAAATCATGACAATTTTCCAAAGGAAACATATAACTTATTCTAATACGTGTAAAATAAAGGGCTAGCTGCCTTCCATAACTTTCTGAATGAATAATCTTCAAATATGTGCTCGTTCAAATAGCTGCTGCCTTGTAATACACATTGATTATACCTATGCCTCCTTTCGCTTTTGGAAGATAGAGGGATTCTCTCTTAATAGGCTGATACGTTCCACACCACAGGTACCGAAAGATTGCTTGTTCTAGGAGTTTTGCTTTGCTCTTTACCAAGGGAAACACGTGGCACATGTACCACACTTTACTTAAGATTAAGGAATTAATAATGACAGCTTTTTGATACATAGACAAAAATCTGTTTGAGAGCATGTTTACTCTTACCTGAACTTTGCTAATGAGTTCATCCCAGTTACCTTTAACCATTTCTTCATAATCATTGCATAGCAACATCCCTAATACAGTGCATTTGTTCTTATGTTGCAACCATTCAACTGGCCATTCATTTCGATGTTTCCAGTTACCCAGTCCCATAACACAAGTCTTTTCACGATTTAGCTCTGCCCCTGTAGCTTGCTCAAATTTTTCTATTGTATGGAACACTTCCTGTATGCTCTCAGTTGTTCTAACAAACACCGAACTGTCATCCGCAAACCCTATGACAGAACACTGGAATGCATTTGGGAGTTCTATTGGTTGAACACTTGCATTTTGTTTCATAGTTCTATACAGTGATTCTTGGAACAAAACATATGCTATCATTGACATAGGACAGCCCTGGCGTATCGATCGTTCAACAGGAAAATAGTCACTAACGATTCCATTTATACAAACTGCACTTAGACTTCCGTCATATAGCATTCTTATTTTCATAACAAAATCGTCTCTGAAACCCATTCGTGATAAACTCTTAAACATAAAATCTAGATTTACCCTGTCGAAGGCCTTACTCCAGTCCAGATTGATCAGAGCTCCGTTTAAATTATTTTCATTAACGTAATATATGATATCACGGATTAGTGTATTACAGTTTATTATTGATCTCCCTTTCACCGAACAAAATTGTTCCTCTGATACAACCTTATTTAAAACACTCGCCATTCTGTTTGCCAGTATTCTTGAAATACATTTATAGTCAGTATTTAGCAATGCAATAGGCCTCCAGTTCTTCAAAGATAGCATGTCCCCTCCTTTGTGAACGAGTTTTATGATACCTTTCTTTTGACTCTGCCCCAATTGAAAATTTACGTTTAAAGCATACTTCACTTCCGTAAACTCAGGTTTGATAATATTCCATGTTTTTAAGTAAAACTCTAACGGAAGCCCATCCTCCCCTGGTGTTTTACCTTTGTTCATAGATTTTAAAGCGTTAAATACCTCTTTGGAAGTTACAACACTACATAACACTTCGTTGTCTTCCTCGTTTATGATGCTGTCAATAGACATAAGAAAATGGTCTTGTAACCTCGAGTCTGTATGTACCTTAGAGAATAGAGCTTCATAATACTGCTTTACATGGTGAACAATAGCATCAGTGTTATGCACTGTTACACCATTCTCCAAACGCAATTCTCTAATAACATTTTTTCTACCTCTTGATTTCTCTTTCCCTAATAGATGAGCAGACAGTCGCTCCCCATTTAACCTTTCTTCTGTTTTTAACCTAATTTTTACACCTTCACTTATTTCATCTTTTATAGACTTTATTCGATCTTTAAGGATTTTCATTTGTTCAAAATCAATATTACCAATCGAAGCCTTGTTAGCTAAGACTTCTAAGTGGCTTTGTAAAAAATTTAATGTACCATATTTCTTTTGGTTAGCTTGTTTGGACAATCTTAACAAAAAAATATCTTACTTTAGGTTTCACAAAAATATCCCACCACTCCATAATAATGGAATATTTTCTTTTTTCCCTTTTCAAATAATCCCAAAACTTATTGAAGTTCTCGTCAAAATCATCTCTATTCAGTAACGACGTATTCAATTTCCAATATCCCCTCCCCATTCTACACTGTTTGTCTATAAAAAAGTGGGTTAATAACATGTTATGATCTGTCATAGATAAAGGAATATTTTGACACTGTTTTATGTTACTATACAGGTCACTTACATATATACGGTCAATTCTGGAACCATAATCAGCTCGATAATAAGTATACGAGGGTATATTGTGTTTCGAAAACCATACGTCTTTCAAAGCCAGTTGTTTTACCAGAGACTTGAGAGCTTTGGATACACATCTTTCGTTCCCCGTACTCACATCTCTTCCTGAGAGTACACAATTAAAATCGCCACCTAGAATTAAATTTGAAGTATTTTGCCTCAGGTAATATAAAATGTTATAAGAAAACAAACTCTCTCTTTCCTTCTTTTTAGAAGATCCTGACGGTGCATATACATTCAACAAGAAAAAATGACTGCCATTATGTTGGATTCTTGCCGATAATATACTACCCGTTTCATCTTTTTCCGTTGACATTACAGAAATATTAGACATTTTATTAAATAAAAAACAAGTGCCTCCTTTAAAAATAGTTGGCATATTCAGCAGTACTTCAAAACTTTCCTCAAGATATCTTATCTTATTCCTATCTCTAATATTATGTTCTTGAATAAACAAAACATCAATCTTATATTGAGAAGCTAACATCTTAAGTTGTATCTGTTTGTTGAGCTCATTTAAACCACAAATATTTATTGATGCCACTATTAGAGCCATTAGAAAAAAAATAAAGTTTAATTTATTTGCTTATTCTAGCAAGTTTAGGACATTTTTCCTCACTGCCATTGGTATGGTCCTCGTTATGTTTATGTTTACCTAATCCAGGCTCACTGTTGGGGGTTATGGCTTGTTCGGTGTCATACTGCATATTCTCTAAATCATCAAGGATATTAGATAACTGAGAATAATTTAACAATGGATTCATAACACTTCCATCCTCATCGTCCTCAACATTAGAAATACTTTCCCTTTCTACACTATTATTTTGAATTTCAGCACTATCTTTACCATGCAATTCAGAATGTTTACATTTCATCGTCGAGACATTCGTTAGTAACCTTTTATTAGCCGTTATATCAACTACTCCTTTCCTTACCTCTTCCGGTTGAGAACCATCCGTCATAACCTTGTGTACCTCTGCTACTACTGTCATTACCTTTATCCCTGGTTCGCTAGTTTCGTTCAACTGTGTTTCTTTCACTTGAGTCTGTGGATTTCCGTGTTCGTCCCCGTCTGGTAATTCCTCACTGATACTGCTCATTGTTAAATTCCTGTTGTCTTTACCCACTAAGTCGTGTAGCTCATCTGTAATTCCGGTGTTCAAGGAAGCATTACGACCATCCTCATTACTGCTGCTAGGCTGATTAACCACTTTACTTTCTACTGGTATTAAGGCAGGAAAATCTCGAGTATCGAATACATTTGATCTTTCATATCGACTTGTCTCGCATTCTCTTGCTTCATGAGATTCTGAACCACACTTGAAACACGTTCTCTTTTGACCACTATATAGCAACTGAATTTGAAAACCATTCACAGTAATTTTCGATGGAATATTCTTTTTGACATACATTTTGGCGGTACGTATACCACTTAAAGCACCTTTAAAAGGACCCTGGTTATAAACATTGCGTCTTAGGCCCTCCACTCTACCATACTGTCGAAGAATATTCGTTAAAACCTCATCCTCCATCTCCTCTGGACAGTCTCTAATAGAAACAAAGGTAAACATTGAACTTTCGTCTGTTACTTTCAAAGAAACACTATTACCTGTGACATATTTCCCTTCGAAATCTTTGACAATACGATCATAAACCGCCTTTTCAGCGAACTTGACAATTACCTTTTCTCGTAGAAACTGGACTACTTGAAGATCTTGAAGGCGAATACAATATGTACAAACAATGCCGCACTTACATCCTCTTGCGTTGGCTTTGTGTTCAAGAACACTAACCCAATAGAATTCACTCTTCTTAAAGCAGAAGCCATTTTTCCCTTGGTTCAAACACAGTCTTATTATAGCTTTTAGGGAATAATTCCCTTTAAATGAAAGGCTTTACAGCCACACATCTAGATAGGGAACCCTGATGCACCAGCCCCAGGGTACAACGACTAATCTTCCCAAAACCCAGGAGGGTGTTGATGTTAAATTTTCACTTTGGAAGATTAAGTCTACAGTTTTCACGTAATTTCGCCGATGACCACACTTCCTACATAATCATCAGCTTTATAGTAGACAAGAGGCCACAGCAATACATCCAAAGTTCCAAAACAAGCTGAAGTAACGGAGCTCTGGAGCTACTGTCCGTTCACCTCGACGGTTGGGTCGAGAGTCTCTCAATGAATCATTTGGTTCAAAAACTCATCCAGTAAAAAGAAACGATAAACTACGACTACATACAGAAAATTCTTTATTATGAAAACGTAGAATGATTACCTTCGTGTGGGTTATCATCGTCAAACACCTGGTTTTCACAAGTAGTGTCCACTTTTTATTTACTTTTCGTCGTCATATAAGGAAGGAATCTCGTTCTACGAAAGAAGCTTAGACTGTCAAATTTGGATACAAAGAATTGCAAAGTTTCGATTAACCTCTTGTATTAAACTGAGATGGTGTATTGAGAAGTCGTCAAATGATGTTTGTTATTTCTCTTATCCTGTTTTTGGTCCTCTGTCTTTGGTAACTTGACAAGAAGGTGCCATTGAACACATCTTGATTGATCTCAATCTTCCAGGAAATTTAAAGATTTCGCAAATTTGAGACAAACTGGGATGTGAAGGATGAATATTCTCTCGGAATTACAAGAAAACCTCTTAGCACAAATATTCCTACAAGATACGTTTCACCTTCACTATGCAGTAAGCATTAAAGTATAAGAGTTATCAGGAAAACCACTAGCTGCCTAAAAACCGGGTCTACACTCACACACAACCATAAACTAAGTGATCAGCAACACTAAACACTTGCGATATCCTGGGATGTCTCGCCGAGATCAGAGCTTAACCAACGAGGTAACTATCTATTGGAGTAAACTGGTGATACTTGCTAACCCCCACCCCCGTTGGTATTATGAAGCTCGGAAGACCAGAGTTTATTCGGTTTGATTTTAACCACGCTAATGCACGCAAATTATAAAAGATGCAGTTGGGATGTCGTTCAATGTGGCATGTATATAGAGACACCTGAAACTTTGTGTTGGTGGTCTTAATTTATGTATACCTGAGTAAGCGTTATGATAGTCCTACTATCTGCCTTTTTAACATGTAAGGATTTTCATCTATACAAGATTGTTGTGCATGATTGTAGAAATATGATTTGTTTCTTGTGACTAACAATGTTAATAGTCAATTTTAAACTACCGACTTATTAAACTAACCATATTGTGAAATTTTGCCAAGGATATATTCTCATGGAATGAAGGAACAGTCCACGAAAATAAAATATAGTATACAAAACATATGCAAAATAAACATAGACCTCATATCATAATAAATTTCTTTCAGAATTCTCCTCTTCCCATGGGCTTTTAATCTAAAGAAAGACAGGCCATAGCCTTGGGGCAAAACTTCATATTGTGCTAAAATTTAAAGATCCGACGTATTTCCGGGTCTTTCTAAGACTTGAAATATTGAAGGAAACAAATAACCAAGTTCAGTAATGTAAAACATTTATCCTAGATTTACCGGCATCATGAGGCAACACAATCTCTCCTTTAGAAATTGTATTGCGAGAGAAAAATAGGGCGAAAGTAAACTCAGCCACCGTATACTATATTACTCAAACTATTTACTTAGCAAACGAACACAAATTGCCATATATTTTATGTTAAGCGTCAGCACCATAGGAAAGCTACCATTTCTTCTTGAACCAAGCGAGTTTCCATATCACTGAACTTTAGAGCAAGATATACATCACAGAGTCGAAAAACTTTCATAATAAGGATAAATTTATTTATGGTGGAATACTATCTATTCTTATTTGGGATAGCTGTTATGGTTCTTCAATACGTTTTTCCATTTCCTTCGGTCCAGTGCATCTTCCTTGCTTTATCCCAACTCATAGCTCTCTTCACACAGACAATCCATCACAATTTTGGTCTACCTGGTAGTCCCATATCCATCATCTTCCTTAACAGGTGGTCTACCTCTCGTCTCTTTATCTGTCCATATCATCTCAGTCTACTTTCCCTCACATTGGTTGAATCTGGTTTTATTTTGAGAGTGCATCTGACATGTTCGTTCTTAACTTTATCCTTTCTAGTAAGTCCGCCATATAAACATCCTCATATAAGTCACACCAATCTTGTTCTAATCTCTAATCTTATTTGCCCATGCTCGGAGAGCTAATAATAAAAATGAAGCCAAGCAGGAAGCTTATACAGACTACGTGAAAATCAGTGTGAACTACCAGCTGAATCGAAGCTTATTTATAACTGCAGAGATTTCTTGTACAAAATGTGTAACGAGTAAAAGAAAAAAAAAGCCTTTTTGAAATATTGTTACTCCAAAATTATGTGCGACTAACCAAGAAATAGTTTGGTACTACTGAATACTTGTAACTATTACTGCATTCGTTCGTCCTGGTTGCATTTTAAATGTAAATGTTAATATTTCACCTTAATTTATATTCAAATATATATATATATATATATATATATATATATATATATATATATATATAATACACACACACACACACCCATATATATATATATATATATATATATATATAATACACACACACACACACACACACACACACATATATATATATATATATATATATATATATATATATATATATATACATTTTCACATCGTGGATTTTAAAAAAATGAGGAAACAATGGCCATTCCTGCATCAAGAACTGAACTGATGAATTATGGATAAACCCACTCTCTCTCTCTCTCTCTCTCTCTCTCTCTCTCTCTCTCTCTCTCTCTCTCTCTCTCTCTCTCTCACAAACACACACACACACACTTAGCCATTCACCGTATCCTCCTTGCACTTTCCACTTCCTGTAAATCATGGCTCTTTTATTCCAATATTTGATTTTCTCCTGTTTCCAACCCCACCACACTACTTACTAATTATGGACCCCTTTTCCCTAAACTGTAACAACATATTCTTTACACAAGACAAAACCATCTCAAAGCAATGACCAATCCTTTCAATTACTTAATCTTTTACAATTTTTGTCCATTCAAATCTTCTTATGGCGAAACCTTCGCATATAGATCATGCTAAATGCTTAATGCTAAAGCTTGATTCATTTTTATTTATATCCCACATACACTCCACGTCCTTTACATATATTCACATATAACAGCATGAATCTATTCTTACTTTACCATAATGCTTGAGTGTAGCTGGGTACTCTATACTGCGTTGAGACTTGCCGACGAGTAAAAACGTGCCGTTTCAAATGCAGCCTTAAAAAATTTTAATTTTTCTCGTAGTCTAGGTCATCATAGTTTTCCCTGCATAACTAACTAAAAATAAAAAAGGAAAAATTTACAACACCTCTAATAGCCGAAGTATGGTGTGTATTCGTGTGTGTGATTTCTCCCAGTTCTTACAAATATACTCCTTGTCTCCTAACGCATATCAAAATGATATGAGACATCTTCTCATGTTGCTCCCAAAATATCTGATCTACTACTCATTTATTTTTCACGAATATGATTGATATTTGTTTTTCTATATGTGCTCCCATGTTACCATACTATACTGTACTGGAAAATACCTTTAGAAGGTAGTAGGTTGGTCAGGGCACAAGCCACCCATTGTGATACTACCGCTGGAGTTATTTGGCTCTTTGACTGGCCAGACATATTACTCTCTCTCTCTCTCTCTCTCTCTCTCTCTCTCTCTCTCTCTCTCTCTCTCTCTCTGGTAAGGGTAAAAGAGACTCTTTAGCTACGGCAAGCAGCTCTTCTAGGAGAAGGGCACTCCAAAATCAAACCATTGTTCTCTTGTCTTATGCAGTGCCATAGCCTCTCTAACATGATCTTCCACTGTCTTGGATTAAAGTTCTTTTGCTTCAGAGTACTCGATAACGCTGTTCTATCTTATTTTTCTTCCTCTTTCTTTTAAGTTTATATAGTTTATATATTTAAGATATAATTTCATGTTGTTACTGTTCTTAATATATTTTATTTTGATTGTGTATTACTTCTCTTGTAGTTTATTTATTTCCCTGTTTTCTTTCCTCACTGGAAGATTTTTCTCGATTGGAGCCCTTGGGCTTATTGCATCTTGCTTCCCCAAGCAGGGTTATAACTTAGCTTGTAATAATAATAATAATAATAATAATAATAATAATAATAATAATAATAATAATAATAATAATAATAATAATATATCTTCGATATTTCATAACTATCCAACTTTGTCAAACACATACATCCATAAGGATTCACGCATATACAGTATATATATATATATATATATATATATATATATATATATATATATATATATATATATACATATATATATATGTGTGTGTGTGTGTGTGTGTGTGTGTGTGTGTGTGTGTGTATCATACAATTTGGGCAAGAAGGTAAGATTGCAACATATTTCTATATCATACAAAATACATCTTGCTTTATTAGCATGCACTTATAAGAAGAAAATCTCGTCGGGATTACTTTTATCCATTTTTTTTTCCTTTATAAAACCCAAACTTTCGCAAGCATCTCGGGGTATATCAAATACCGCAATTATCCTTTTCAAGAGAATAAAATCTCCAGCAAGAAAGATCTTGTGTGGAATTCTTTTATCTGACTTGTGAAATCACTCAATCATTAGGCAATGGGTCTTTCTTATCTGAAGCAGATACGGACGTAAATACAGGTCATGAAAAAGTGTCGAGGGGTTTGTTAACATCTGGACCATAACTAAGATATTTCATACAATAACCATCAGCTTGAGAGAGAGAGAGAGAGAGAGAGAGAGAGAGAGAGAGAGAGAGAGAGAGAGAGAGAGAGAGAGAGAGAGAGAGATGCGAGGGGACTAAATCAAATATCTAAAGCTAATAAAGATCAGTTGGAGTAGCATATGGGACGCCAAATAAGGTATTATGATGTGTTTGATAGATAAAAAAAAATGGGTATTTATCATTTCTAGGTAACTAGAATTACATTAGCAAAGATCCGAGGATCAGCTGAAGTAACTATACGTTTTCCTCCAAAACTAAAGGAAACAAAAAGAAAATTAATCCAGTCAGAAATGACCTACCTATCAAACACCTATTAAAGGCACATCACTTAAATGTCCGTTCTTACAGAGTAAATGATCAAATAAACAAAAACGACAGTCCTCTGCCTGTATGGTCTCCTTATCGAAGAGGTGGTGATTGCTTCCTTGTAAATGTGACAGTTTTCGCTGTGGCAAACGTATTGTTATACGACAAAAGGAGGAGGAAAGGATAGTGATAGTCTATCTAGTGTTATACTTAATGTGCACAGCATCATCATCATCAACCGTTGATAATCCACGACAGAACAAGGGTCTCAGATATGTCCTTCCACACGAGTCTCTTTATGGTCTTTCTATGCCAGTCTATATATCAGCAAATTTGCTTATATAGCTCGTCAATCCATCGTCTTCTCTTCCGCCCCTACTTCATTTGCAATTACCAGGAACCCATTCTGTTATTCTTTTTGTTCATCTATTATCTGTCATTATCATTATGTGTTATGCCCATGTCTATTTCTTTTTCTTACACGTTTTAAGAATATACTCTACTTTAGTTTTCTCTCGTTTCTATGATGCTCTTTTCTTGTCTCTTAGTGTTTTCCCCATCATTATTCTTTCCATAGCTCTTTGAGTTGTAACTCGTTTATGTTCTAAGGCATTAGTAAGGCTCCAAGTTATTGATGCATAAGTTGATACTGGTAGGACCATCTGATTAAATATCTTATTTTTAGAGAAAGTGGCATTTTGCCTTTCAGAATCTCATTTCGTTTACCAAAAGCTCTCCATCCCATGCTTATCCTTCTTTTAATTTCTGTCTCAATTCCTGGGGAAACACCTAATGTCTGTCCTAATTACATAAATTCATTAGCAATCTCTAGAATGAGATTTGTCCGTAACCCTTATTTGTTGTATCTGCATTTTCATTGACGGAAATCGTACGTTTGATTATCAACAACTCAGAAATAACTTCTAAATTTGGGTGGTGTATACTATACACTGCGATGAAAATGCAGTGCACACTATACACCAATCAAATTTAAATGCTATTTCTGAGTTGGTAATAATCAAACTCACAATTTCTTTTAATGCATTTTTAAGTCTGAGGGTACTTTGCATTATTACGTGATAAAATTATCTTACTCTTTTGTCAGTTAAGTAGCAATCTATAAATATCCTTCTTTGTAAAGATTTTGAAATAGATTTATTTATTTCCCATAAATTAGGGACATTATCGTTTCACCTCTATACTATAATTTTGCATACTAATAATTAATAAGAATTCAGGATCAAGTATTATGTACTGTATAGGATGTGTTTATCAACAAATTGAATACTGTGTTGATGTCAATTCCCATCCCCCCCCTATCTCTCTCTCTCTCTCTCTCTCTCTCTCTCTCTCTCTCTCTCTCTCTCTCTCATTTTGATGACCCTTCTAAAAATTTTCCGTAACTAACGGGGAGTAACGAGTCGTCACTTAACTCTCTGACATTCCATTTAAATTTATCTTTGTTTCCATGCACCATTACATTTCCCTTGCAGGGGAAACGTCCTCTCTTCTCGTTGTCATTCATTTTTTCTTTCTCTTTCCGAGGAAACATAAAAGCCTTCATTATCTTCATGAGAGTCTCGGTTGCCTATTTCAATTACTGGCTAACTACTATTATTCCTATAATTGCCACAATAATAATTTTCGTTATTAACGTTTTTCTAGTTAAGAAACAACTGTTATCGTTTTTATTATCTTATTCATCTAGCTTTTTCTCGCATAAATAATTTTCATTAAATATCCATTAACACTATAATAAAGTTATCATCAATAAGATGATTGCACAAAGCTCCTAGGCTTTCAAGACAAGAGTATTATGAAAAAAAATCATTACAAAGTCCGTCAAAAGGGGATGACTTTTTGAAGGCGTCCCTAAAGATACGCTGCTCTTTGCCAGTCTCCAATCAAAGAACTCTGGCGTTAAATTTCCTTGATGAGATTAGACTGGAACACTTTGTTTAAATGCTGTTTACGTAAACTCAAACAAACAGCCTTAATTGGTCTCTCTCTCTCTCTCTCTCTCTCTCTCTCTCTCTCTCTCTCTCTCTCTCTCTCTCTCTCTCTCTCTCTCTCTCTCTCTCTGTATATATATATATATATATATATATATATATATATATATATATATATATATATATATATATATATATATACTGTATATATTTATATATATATACAGTATATATATATGTATATATATACATACATACATACATATATATATATATATATATATACATACATACATACATATATATATATATATATATATATATATATATATATATATATATATATATATATATATATAAGCCTTATACTACGAGGAAAGAAAAGATATGTTTACAAGACTTAACTTTAAACTTCAGTATTTTCGAATTCCTGATTTGAACTTGTAGGTTCGCCGACTAAATCTAAAACAATGTTTTTTTAAACTGGGCTAAAAAACGATCAATCAGCAGATAAATAACTCGATGACTTTGTAATCATGCGCAAGGTATTTTATATATGTTGTCTAGTTAACTTTAATACAAAATATTGTCATCACACTTTAGATAATATGCAATGAAGCCAAAACATCTCCTAACGTCATTTATATTTAAACTATTTACTTATAAAGGTTTGGATATTTACAATTTCTTCTACACTACGATCGATAAAAAAAAGCAACACCCTCGAAGTTGTGATAGTTTGTTAAGAAACGACAGCCCATCCTCTTCTTACTCCGAGAAAGAAGAGAAATTATAACAATTTTTTAATGGACTTCTTTAGGGATAACGAACTTTCCTCTAAAGGAGATAAGAAGCTGACCCAACTCTTCCGAGAAGGGGCAGTAATTGGCACAACCCCTTAATGTTATAAAAATATTAAAAAATAAAGTCATATCACTAGGTTCAATGGTATGTTAAAGGTGAGACACTTGGACATTGCAAGAGTGTGAAGAATGTACAATTCAGAATTATTAGGGTGGAGAGGTAATGAAGACCTAAAAATGTTTGGATATAGAGTATGAAAGGGGTGGGAAGGGGAGGCCCTAATCAAACTTTCAAAGCGAAACTTTTCAGATAAAGAACCACGAAACATTAAGACAAGAAAAAAAAAATAGATTTCCAAAATCGAAAGTTTTATTCTTGCACAGGTAGGTTATGTCAGACATGAATTTTAAGAACTGGAGGTCTATTTACTTTGAATATCAATAATACATTTTTTTAAGAATTTTCAAAGTTACCTTTAAAACTCCTTTTATCAACCTGGGTACAGTAAGAAATACAATATAATTTCATCGTTGTTAATAAAACAAATGTTTATACAGTAATAAGCAAATCATTTAAAATAGAAAACAATCGATTACATATCTTATAAATAGTTTTTCATGTAATATCGATAATGAAGTAAAAACACCTTATTTTGATTTTAGAACTATACTACGTTACTGAATATTTTTTTTTCTATAGCTAATTGCAGTGTAACAATTTATATTCTTTTTATTAAAAATTGAAAAAAATCAAGTAGGCTATTAGAATTCCATTTCCGGTAAAAGAAAAACTTTTTATATAAAGTTGAGCAAAGGAACTATATACATATTCTTTTAGTTTTAAAATTTTTCGATACAATTACAGATTATTGCTGCTGCTACTACTACTACTACTACTACTACTACTACTACTACTACTACTAGTCCTAAGCGTATTGCTGTAAACCTCTTAGCGTTGAGGATACTCTCCTCACCACGAAAATATATTTTAGCAAAAATTTTTATTCCTCTCTCTCCCAAAATCTAATACCTTGTTGTGCTTCACGAAATAACCACAGAATTTGGTAATCCAAATCTACAGTTATTCCCAGCTTTTTTTTTTACACTCGCTTCCATAAACGAGAGCTGGCTCATCAATCCCTGACCATATTGCCTCTTTGGTGTCTATAAACATTCAGTCTTTTCAGAATCCTTCACACATATTCTGCTTCTTTCATTGCTTAACCTATTCTGTGGCTTGCCACTCCTCTAACCCCACCAAATAAACAGCTACCATTCCTCCAAATTCTAGTCTCTATTATCCTTCAATGAATCTTCTTTCTGGTTTCCATCTATCTCTTAATATTACTTGAGCTCACATTTGCTTTAAACTTCCTCTTCTTTCAAAACATTTTACTAATTTAGTATCAGCAGTGTTTATTTACGATCCTCAATCAGTGATGCAAGATTTGCAGATATCAACCTTTTCCCTCTTCATTCTTAGTCCGATTAATCACAAAACTTAGCACCTACGTCTAATTCCTTTACTTAAACTTTTCATAATTCTCTCATCTCCATCGCTGAAGCTACAAAACAGCCATTTAGACATTGCCTTATTTCTTCAGAACTACTTTTACTGAAACCATGTTGCTCTCCTTCAAATTATTCTAAAACATACTTCACTTCCATAAAAAAAAAAAAACCTTTTTAATTAATCTTGACAGCAATTTATCTCCATCCCCCAAACCCTTTTCACTACCTATTTATCAATTCTACAATAAAATTTTATTTCAAGCCCAACAATCCCAAAAACAGCTTTTCGATCTGCTTTCAAATTTCCAATATAGCTGTTAGATGACAAACTGTAGATTCAAATTTGACTGTTATTTCCACCAAACTAAGATTTCATGATATTCAATATAAGGCAATGGATCTATAAATAGAAACATTTATGAGCCGGAATAGCTATTTTGATATGGGCCTTGTAAAGAAATCCTCTGCCCTGACCATGATTTGGAAGTAAGAAAAAATTATCGATGAAAAAGACCGGAATATACAAACCTAAAAGTAAAGCCTAAATTTGTTGTAGAGGAATTAAAGCCTATTTTACAACAATTGAAACAAGAATAAAACAACATTTATAAAAACACTACAGGTATAGTCATTAAAGAGACAGGAAATTATGAACAGAAACTCCAAACTCTTAGGAAAATTGTCAATGCGGTCATTCTTAAGAAAGTTCCTTAAGGTGTTACACAGGACACCCAATATCGATATTACCTTGGCCATCTTAATCTCTTTCTAAACACCCCAAAAAGAATATACAGTACTTACTTTATACATACAGTAAATTAATTTGTTTAAACGGTTACGCAATGTATTTACATATATATTTCAGGATGATAAAGAGACTAACAGAACCTACTCACATTTTTAAAAGGAACAACGTTAAAAAGACATCAAATAAACCAATCAGTAAATGCGGTTCACCGTTTTCTCGATGCCCATTAGTTAAGTAAAATGAGTATTTACAGCTTGAATAATATAATAAACTCAAATAGAAATGCTCAATCTTTCATAATGACGAGTTGGGGAAATATGCTATTGATACGAGCAATCAAAACTACATTATAATTCCTATACCTCTTAATCTTATTACATTCTTTATTTGTTCAGCTTCGATGCAATTTTCTAAATGACACACTCGATGATAATTTCACTTAGAATACGCTTACCAAGATCATTTCCAATCAAATCAATTATGATATACAAGTTATACTTCGTCAATAATGTACAGTAGATATCGTGGATGAAGTGGATTTTCATAATCCAACAGACATTCAATCTTCTCTAATTGATAGGAACCTATTCTCATAATGAATTAAGTGAAGGGTTATTATACTATGCTAACACCTTCTCAACATTAGCCCTCTTTCAATTTGCTTTTGCTTCCGATACTGAAAAACGCTGAATGTTGAGTAATGGGCATAATAAGTGCCTTTTTAAAACAGAAGATATATAGTCATAATTTACAAAAACCAACACACATATACATTACTCGATATATATATATATATATATATATATATATATATATATATATATATATATATATATATATGTGTGTGTGTGTGTGTGTGTGTGTGTGTGTGAGTTTGTGTATGTGTGTGTGTGAGTGCGAGTGAGTGTGTGTGTGTGTGTGTGTGTATGTGTGCAGTAGTATGCGTAAAACTTAAAAACGCGACCAACAATATGTCGCATGCCATTTACATGTAATTATTTGACCAAATATAAGCTTAAAAGAAAATAAGAAAAACTCAATTTGGGTTTGTCTACCAAAGTAGAGTAGCATATGCTATTTAATTGTCAGTTGACGGCTCAATAAAAGAGAAAAAATTAGGCATACAACGAAAAGGGGCAATGTAATTTGGTTATATATGAAAGTAAAAAAGAATTTTTGTTTAATACAATTGCTGCTAATACCAGTATAACAATTATTGCTACATTTACCAAGGGTATGCTTTAACTACGGTTTTTCTGTCACTTTGTTAACGAAATTAAACAAAAGTTAATGGCTGGATGTTAACGAAACTTATCATATATTGATATACAAGAAAGTAACTTTTGACCTTCACTATAGCCACAGGTCACATATGAATCTAACTTTAGCCATTATTTTCTAATTGTAAGAGAGATGGATTTCATAGTTCCTATTCAAATTCTATTAAAGGCCACGCTGTGATGAGTTAGGTCACGATCATCCTCAAGATGTCAAACGCCAGGTAGAAATTTGACCTTGCCACAGTTCCATATTATCTTCATATTTGGCGTACGTTAGGGCAATCAAATAGAACAGGCATTTATACTCCACTGATGATGTTCATGTACAAAGCAAAGACGAAGCCTATCAGTGAAATCTAAGGTTAATTAGGAATTGAACCTTTTTCATAACTTTTGAAATATAAAAGATAGGTAATTATATCCCATAGGGGAGCTGACATGGACGGTCAAGGTGAACGACAAACCAAAAGGCCAAATAGACTAGCAATGCTAATGTTTATATCAGTATCAAGAATATGGATGAAAATTCATTTACATTCACATTAGTGAACACTGTGACCCAATAGATATAATTCAATATCTACACCCAAATATACGCACCCAAAGGCTCACACACACACTGAAATTTCACAGGAAGCCGCTTTTACTTCTAGAGAGAAAGTCCTCTTTCCCAGGGGAAATATAAAAATACAATACCGGCCTAGGAAATGAGACAATCTGCAATGGAAATTAGCCTCGGGGGAATAATGCAAAGGCGGTTAAATTCTTCTGGTTTTATCGTTATACCCTCCGATGAAAGAATCAGACTCTGTTGAGAATTCCGACGTCACGAACATGTAGGAATTATTAAGAGGGAATGTGCAAATTAGAATCACGAAGTGCGCCATTGACAAGAAGAGAAAAAAAGAGAAAGTAATATCATATAGAGTGACGTAAAGTTCTTTAAATTATGAAAGCAAATTTCTTTATCTACTGTTTTAATGTGTGTGTGTGTGTGTGTGTGTGAGAGAGAGAGAGAGAGAGAGAGAGAGAGAGAGAGAGAGAGAGAGAGAGAGAAAGAGAGATGCTCTCTCTCTCTCTCTCTCTAGATGCTCTCTCTCTCTCTCTCTCTCTCTCTCTCTCTCTCTCTCTCTCTCTCTCTCTCTCTCTCTCTCTCACACACACACACACACACACAGCAGCAGAAACATAAATAACCAGCTTTCAACTCGACTGAAAACTGAAAAACAGTATTTTGAGGTTCAAATGAAACAATAATGTCGCCAATATTCAATTTTTCATCATAAATGAGGATTATTTTTTACCATAGATTGTGCTTGATACTGTTAATCTTTCATAGAAATTTATTAAACAATATCTGGCAGGTGTGTTGCACAGCTTAAAATATAACAATTAAAGGAACTGTCAATAAAAGAAAAGAAATCCTTCCCATAATTTAATAGCATTATCTCACACAGAAAAGTTACATAATTGTCCGGAGACGAAATAAATAGACTTTCCTATAATTATTATCATAAGATTAGCAAAAATAGATTAAAAAAATAACTTTGTCGGCGAAATTAGAATACTGCTGTGGTATATTTACTTTATAATGTCACATTAAAGTTAACAGACGTGTTGGGTTATTGTGAACATCATTAAATTCATCATCCTTATTAAGTCAAGTTTCATAGGAAAAATTTTTTCCGATATGTTTTCCATCAACGATAACTGTAAATGTTCTTTATTTTCGATAAGTACAAGAAAATTATTCATATTAAGTTAAGTTCACCCTAATTTTTCACAAACGGTTCAAGTTTATGAAAATCTCAGATATTATATTTTTAATTTCCCCTTTTCTCTTTCTCTAAATTTGGTAACATATGTCCATCAATTTAAAAAAAATATTGTTGAAGACATATGATGGTATCCATCTGAATATATGATTATTCTAACTATAGAAAAAAGGCTTAAAAATCGACCACACCATTTCCTGTAAGCACAACAATACACCAATAAAACTGACGAATGAAGGTTATTTACGATCCTTTTAGACATTGATCCCCTCTGACATTAACCTAAAAGCTAACAGATCTAGTGAGCTTGGAAAGTGAAAAAAACAGAATTATCTATAAACAATGGGATTCTACCAAATAGGGGGTGATACCTAATCATCCATTTTAGTTTGTTACATTAAGCTCTTGGTCGTTTGAGCATTTTGTTTTAAATTTGTAATTTGTATACCAGAGTGACTCGAATAGTTTATTTTTCTGCATATGCGTTAAGTACACATACCACTGATAAACATACAATCGATATATATATATATATAATATATATAATATATATATATATATATATATATATATATATATATATATACATATAGGCATATATATATACATATTAGTTTGTTACATTAAGCTCTTGGTCGTTTGAGCATTTTGTTTTAAATTTGTAATTTGTATACCAGAGTGACTCGAATAGTTTATTTTTCTGCATATGCGTTAAGTACACATACCACTGATAAACATACAATCGATTATATATATATATATATATATATATATATAATATATATATATATATACTATATACATATAGGCATATATATATACATTTTAGTTTGTTACATTAAGCTCTTGGTCGTTTGAGCGATTTTGTTTTAAATTTGTAATTTGTATACCAGAGTGACTCGAATAGTTTATTTTTCTGCATATGCGTTAAGTACACATACCACTGATAAACATACAATCGATATATATATATATATATATATATATATATATATATATATATATATATATATACATATAGGCATATATATATACATTTTAGTTTGTTACATTAAGCTCTTGGTCGTTTGAGCATTTTGTTTTAAATTTGTAATTTGTATACCAGAGTGACTCGAATAGTTTATTTTTCTGCATATGCGTTAAGTACACATACCACTGATAAACATACAATCGATATATATATATATATATATATATATATTATATATATATATATATATATATACATATATATATATATATATATATATATATATAGGCATATATATACATATATATATATATATACAGTATATATATATATATATATATATATATATATATATATATATATATATATATATATATATATATAGCAACTTAACAATACATGGCTCTCTCCACCCAAACTGCCTTTTCCTCCTCTTGTCTTTATGTACGCGCATCTTGGGGTTAAGGTTCCTTAATGGACTTGCAGTTTTAAAATTACGGCAGCACAACTAACCCTCTGTGGGGAAAGGCGATACACTCAAACGCCTTTAGATAGAAAATGCACATTGTCAATATTATCTACAAAAGAAAGAAAAGAATGGGAACTATAACATTTCATCAGTCTTTGAAATGGAAAAGGAATGCTGTACATAATCAATCATGAAAAATCTCGGTTAGCTAACAGTTCTTGAAAAA
>NC_090727.1:34116773-34126773 GCF_036898095.1 Palaemon carinicauda
ACTCTGAAGAGCCAGTCATTCAGTGACTGGAGGAGGGAGAGACAAAAGAAGACGACTCAAATGGAAAAAAAAAGTTTTTGATTTGCTGAAGCTCATTTCAACCATCAGAATTTCGATTTCGAGAAGAGGAAGGGAAATTGAAATCTATTGCCGGCTGAAGGACTCATTAAGGCAATCAGGGGCTGAAAGAGAAAAAATAAATAAAGAACACGAGAAAACGTTCACCTGACCCACGTGCTTTGTTTTCCTTAGGGGGAAGAACAGGAAATGAAATCGTATTTTGCAGACTAAAGGTAACATTAAAGCAAAGGGAGAGAGAGAATACGCTAATAGAATGGGATTGTTGGTGATTTTAGCTTTAAATTTTGTTCTTAGGGTCAGAGATGAAAGGAAAATTTAAAGAGTTCTTTACATTGAAGGATGCGCAGACATTCATAGCATCTTTCGAATGAAAGAGACAGAGACTGACATTGACTATCATAGATATCTGATTATTTTTGCGTGCGCATTAGTGTACAAATGCACAAAGAAACCTCCATGTGAATATGAACGCACCTTGATAAATATTCTATTGTATACGTACGTCTATGCACGCACATGGGAAGGCGAGAGTGATTTGCATCGCGTATCCATGACAGAAATTGAACCGTAAAAGGAATAGTCTAAATTCTATCGTATTTTACTATGAAAAACTTACATGAGGAGATTAGAATATCAAAAATGCTGTTTGCGTAATCTGAGCTAAAAAAGAAAAATAAACACACACGAACAACAATAATAATTGTTCTAGTCAAACGACCCAGCCATACATAATTAGGATTATAAAAACAAAAACCGCTTTTGACTGAATAAATAAAATAAATAAATAGAATAAATTGAATATAATTCAACTTCACACTTACGTTATCCACCTTAACATTGAATGTGAAATTAAATGAATTGTAAATGTACGCAATCGTACAAACAAAATATGTTTAAAACATTAGACATACTAGATTCCTCCTCTTGTTTCACCTAACCATCCTATTGCGAGAAACACCTCCAACGACTCTTTAGAGAGAGAGAGAGAGAGAGAGAGAGAGAGAGAGAGAGAGAGAGAGAGAGAGAGAGAGAGAGAGATTGAATTGTTGTATAATAATTAATCATTAGCAAACGAACTTTGAACAGTTCGTTTAAGTTTGACAGATTCACGGCAATATAAATGATTCTGCGTCGACCCTTGTTTTCGCCAAACGTGTTTTCTCCCAACTTCTACAAAAAGTTTGATGTTGGGAAACTTTTAAAAGGATTTGTAATGATCCAGTTCACAAAAAGTTATCAGTAGAATAGCTGATAACATTGAAGAACAGGATAAAACATGGGGCAACTTTCTTGAAAAGAGATAAAGAGAATTACTAATAAACAAAATGGTGAAGGAAAAGTTAAAAACCGGAAAATGCTAAAAACATCTTCATATGCATCCTAATTTAGGAGATAAATGTTAATAAAGCGACTGAGTTATGAATAAATGAGAACATCTCTATTTAAAATGTGAAGAAAACTAAAACAGTGATTGTCTTAAATGGAACAGCTTAGTTGAGAAGACATGAACAATTATTTTCTATTTTTACTCAGTTTTTTTCGTAATATATATAATTCAAATGACTTCGAGGTAATAGTAAATGTTGATTTAAAGTTTTAAGCTCTAGTAAATCTGTGGATTTAAGATAATTACTTTCTGTTTACATTCGATCCGATAAAGCAAAAGTCTTTCTGGTAATTTTCTAATGATAATTATTTTAAGCTGAATTATCGTGAGATACTTTTCAAATGAAAGAAAAAGCACGGAAACTCATATGCTATTTTCGTTAACTCACGATCTTAAAACGAGAATCAGTTGCAACTGCAATTACTTGCATTTAGTCTTAACTGACTGCTTTGCAAGCGTCATCTTGTAAAAAGACATTAAATTCACTATCAAGGAGAGAGATAGAATAATTCATCAAAACAATAAAAATAATGTCAAGTTTAGTAGAGCCCCATTTCCAAACTAAATTAACACATGACAATAACAAAACGAAACAACACAGATTATGCAGGACTAAGACAAAATCCTAGTTTGAGATTTACGGTTACAATAACAGTCCATGCAACGGTAACTCACCATCAGATTATGTTCAAATCCTTACAAGTATTAGAACGTGATAATCCTTGTCACTATAGTAATCCTATTATCCTTACTGATGTTGTTGTTATTGCCAAGATAATCCCAAATAACCTTTAGATTTCTCTGTCACAGAATGGATGACGGATGACAGTGGTAAAAAAATAAAAATAAACATCACTAACGCTTAAGCGTTATTATGAAACATTTCACTAAAACGAATGAATATTCTTTTCCTTTACCTTTTTAATCTGTTGAAACAGAATTACATATTGAAGCAAGTTTCAATAATAAGTTATAAATAATGATATAATACAAATCAGAATAACTGATGAATAACTTAAATATATTTTCACTACATATAAGAGAGAGAGAGAGAGAGAGAGAGAGAGAGAGAGAGAGAGAGAGAGAGATACATGTATTCGACATTTGGTTTAGTCCCTTTAAACTAGCCAACCTAATTACTCATGATCGAAATGAAGGCTGATTGGCCAATAAAAATTATTATCTGCATGTAAACGCATGACTGCATGTGCAAGTGATATTACTTTAGTTCTGACCATAAAAATATACTGGATACTTTAATATCCCAAAATAAAATAATATAATACAGCAAATAAGTGAAAATATCATTTACAATAGTAATTGAAGTTTAGGTATAAGGATATAAAAGCTAATTACCATGTTTACCTTCTTGTAATCATTTGATATATTAAAAGATCAGTTTTGAGGAGACAGATAAACATTGAAACCCTCTGTTTATCGATATAATTTAGATATTAAACCATAGCGACTTTTCTATAATTCCAAGGTGACATTTTTTTCACGCAGCTCTATATCAAAATAACTCGAGATGTCTGCAATCACGGGATTTCTGCGGTAACAAACCATCAATTGAAACTCGAGAGAATTCTCTGGAGCAGCAATTTTGAAGAAAAAAAAAATCAAATCAAAATGACATTGGCATAATCTATTGGCATCTTTATGTAAAGCAAGCTCAAATTTGGAACTAAAAACATAATCATCGAAACTTCCCTTTTTGGTTCCGACCATGTGATTTAAGAACCTTGAGTTTTTTCTCCTTAATAATACACTGCGCTCTCTCTCTCTCTCTCTCTCTCTCTCTCTCTCTCTCTCTCTCTCTCTCTCTCTCTCTCTCTCTCTCTCTTACTTTTTGAATTATCAGTCTATTCAGGCATAAATGTCCTTTATACTTTTGGATTTTTGCAGGCTTTACTAGCAATGTCCCGAGAAAACAAAGAAAGTCAATTTGAACTGATATAAAGTTGAAAAATTATCATCCATTAGAATTAAGAGGCTATAAAGGGTTACTTACAATCAATTAAGGAAGAATTTAAAAGAAACTTGGTTTTTAACCTTTTCTTACGAACATCTAAGAGAATAAGAATGATATATAAAGGTCCGTTCAGTCCGCGAGAAATTTAAATGTTCAGTTTACTGTCTGTTGTAACGTTAGTCTACGTAATGTATTAAGGAATTAATCAATCGTCAATTCTCAGTCATCGGTAGTTGGGGTCTAGCTCCCGATGTATGATAGTCTTGGGATGAAAATTCAAAGACCAAAATCGGAAACATTCTTTTTATATGATGAAAAAATAAACATTAAAATTCCCGTTAAATATTTGTCAAGATGGTGTGCTTTCAAAAATAAAAACTAGTGGGATTTTAAGATGCTTCTGTAGGATAGCGTAGGGAACAAATATCTTGTATAATAAACAAATAATGATTTCCAGAGTCGATGACAATATCTATTGCAACACCGGTTTAGAGAAATATCTAAATAATCAATATTTCTTATCGGTTCCTGTTTTGGCTCATTAACGTCCACGACTTATTGCCATTATTTCAGTCAACTTCCTTCATGCGCAAATCCCAAGATGCTCGATGAATCCTTTAGATTTGGAATTAAACTAACTAAGGGTTCCTTAATTGTGACGTCATAACATATAGGATGTAATGAACTGATAGTTTTACATATTACATATTCACCTCAAGGTTAAAGTAGTGCTGGACATTTAGAATGTGAACGCATATCCCGGTAGAAGCATGTAATGGAGGAAGAGAGAGAGAGAGAGAGAGAGAGAGAGAGAGAGAGAGAGAGAGAGAGAGAGAGAGAGAGAGAGATTCATAAAATAAAATTAATATAATAACCAACTTTTGGAAGCTAATAATACTCTACCATTTTGCAAAGCAGATGAAATCTTTCCAATAGTCATTCTGAAAAACAAAAAACTGAAGGGAAAACAAGAGGACGTTGTTTTGATTTAATGACATTGATCCTTTTGAACGAACAATGTTGACAGTTCAATTCTAAACATAATTGACACTGATGAATTTGAAGTATCATTTATTTGGATATGAGGAAAGCAATATCTATCGACTTAATGGAGTCTGTGATCATCATCTATATGAATAATAATCTTCTTTCAGCAATCATGTCATCTTGATGCCGAACAATTAGACTGCGTACCTACAGCTTTGAGAACGAACCAGATAAAAATGTTTTAAATATGAGAGAGAGAGAGAGAGAGAGAGAGAGAGAGAGAGAGAGAGAGAGAGAGAGAGAGAGAGAGAGAGAGAGAGAGAGAGAGAGATACTAATGTAAAGACCTTGATTATGCAGGTTCTGTTTGTGCAAGAATGGCTTATTATGAGTTAAACTTAGCCTCCATTCAATAGAACACCCTTAATTCGAAATTTATTAGAACATATAAATTGTTACAGAACTTTCCTTTGCTGGCTTACATAAAGAAACAAGAGTGCCTAGAAGTGAGCATAACTCATTCCCATTTGTGTATTCATTTCTTAACAATAATGATGGCATTTAAGTCGATACTACGAAATAACAGAAGTCAGTCTAAAAGCTAAAAATACGTCATTTTGAAATTTGTATTGCTTTAGGCGAATCTAAAATTCAATATTTCCATAGGTTGATAGAAAAACAATGTAACTTCAGTATTTGTTCAGTTTACGACTTTAGAAACCTCAAAGTTTAAAAACAGAATTAAGGTAACTGGAAATTTCTGATAGTTCTGCAACCCTCCTCATTAACTACGACTAATATTGGCCCGAGTTAAAACGAAGTCAACAACAACAACAACAACAACAATAATAATAATAATAATAATAATAATAATAACGATTATTCTCATCATCATCATCATCCTCTCCTCCTACGCTTATTGACGCAAAGGGCTTCGGTTAGATTTCGCCAGTCGTCTTTTTCTTGAGCTTTTAAATCAATACTTCGCCATTCATCAACTACTTAACGCTTCATAGTTCTCAGCCATGTAGGCCTGGGTCTTCCAACTCTTCTAGCAACTTGTGGATACCAGTTAAACGATTATTGAGCTAATCTCTCTCACCCACATTTGGCACTCGAGTAATCTCTCTTATAGTTTTATTTCTAATCCTGTCCTGCCATACACCTCCCAATACATTCCTGAGGGCTATGTTCTCGGTTGGAGACGGTTTCATTGTCATACCATGACTCATGTCCATACAGTGCCATCGATCTCATAAACTGATATATAGTCTGAGTTTTATATGTAATTTTAGGCGATTTGATTTCCAAACTTTATTTAACCTGGACACGGTCTGATTTGCGTTTTTCAATCTTTCACTAAACTCTAATTCTAAAGATCCTGTATTAGAGATCATAGTTCCTATTTCAATATTTGTGTGTTTGCACATTAGAAATTTGTTTCTTTTCAACTATACTTCAATTGTTGGAAAACAAAGCTAAGAGGAAAAATATAATTTGGAATCGCAAATCCATTTTGTTTCGTTTTTTTTTTTAGTTCATTATGAGTTGAGGCCAGCAGAGCAATTAGCTAACCTAGCAGATTCATCCATAACTTTTTTGATTACAAAATTATTTACTTATCCCATTATTTTCCAAAAAAATTTCTTAATATCGGCAATTTTGAACAGGAATAAGCTGGGGAAATGAAATAAGGGACACTTTACGAAATTGAACTTGGTATTTCTGTATTATCATAATCATATTTATTGTGTGATTTCGTTAACCATAACGACGGAAAGTAAAATAAAGCTCAGATTCAAAAACCCACGATCACACTAAATTTACAGTTTATATATATATATATATATATATATATATATATATATATATATATATATATATATATATATACATACATACATACATACATACATATATATATATATATATATATATATATATATATATATGTGTGTGTGTGTGTGTGTGTGTGTGTGAATCAATCTTGTCTCTTAAAAGAGGTTGAGAGCTGACGAAAGCTCTCTGTATTCTTAGTGAGAAATGGGTAAAACATTCATTTCGACGTTATTTTCGAATTCTTGGATAAGATATTGACGATGGCTCTCAAAGAAAACAAGCAAGACGCCTGGAGATCTCAAACTTTTATTACTGAATTAAGTGAGGAAATAAGATAAGGGAAAGTTTGTAAGATCCTTTTCATTCAGAAGTGAGAGGTAGAATCAGTTATATTTGAAAAGTTAGAGTCTACAATTTCCTTTATTATAGAATAAGAGATGGCAAGCAAGAGTTCACCGTGCGTGAAATTTGTCAAAAGTTATTTGTGTTTTCTTTATTCTGTGGTCACATATTCTTAAAATTCACATCTATTGACATATTACGTACGAAGTGTATTCAGAGAATTTAATGAAACGTGTTGAAAAGGAGACATTTTGTGTTGCCATATTTTCCTCATCCTGGGTAACCAACGAAAAGATTCTCTCTCTCTCTCTCTCTCTCTCTCTCTCTCTCTCTCTCTCTCTCTCTCTCTCTCTCTCTCTCTCTCTCTCTCTCTCTCGATGTACTCTGTAATTCCTTTAATCTTTATTTTGTTTTCTTCACCGAGAATAGAATTTCAATGTTTTCCTCCTAATTGTACTTCATTAAGTCCATTTATGATATTTTTATAGGGCGAAAGAGTAATCTCCATTATTTTTTCCTAATAAAAATTAATTCACCATTAAAGATTCAGATAATAACAGGTATATAGTTTATACTTAAAAGAATAAATTATTAAGAAAGGCAATTTTCTAAATTAGTAAAAAGGCCACAATCCACATTTTGTCATAGGACGGAGGTAAGAATAAGAAGTAAAAATAGTGAATGGTGAGATAAAGAGGCAAAAGGATTTGAAGGGAAAACTGGAGATATTTGGAGGTAGAAATGCCTAATAAATAAAGAGCAGGCGAGCGTGAGAAAGAAAAACCTAACAAGTTACAAAGCAGAGGAGAGAAGGTGAAAGACTCTTCAGGGAAAATAAAATGCCGAATGAAAGGTTACTAGACAAATAGAACTTATAATAAGAGAGATGCTGCTAGACGTGAATATTTTGAGCATTTTTTAATGTGGAAGACAGAAGAGAGCCTAAGGTAACTAATGTAAGATTGGAATACTTATTGTAAGGCTGAAAAAGCTTGTGGGGTGGACTGTTGAAGATCTACGAAAGGCAATTTAGAGGATGAAGAAAGGAAAGGCATCAAGAATTGATGGGATTACAAGTGAGATGTTACAGTACGGTGATGATAGTGTGACTGGCCAGGATTTACGAGGTATGTTTGGGTGAGCTAAAGATCCTTAAAGAAGGAGTTTGAAATGAATACTTGATCTGTTGTATAACGTTAAAGGTGATAACAGACTAGGAATTATAGGGGTATAATATTACTTAGTATCACAGGGAAGTTGTATGGCATGACTGTAATTGTGAAAGTAAGGCAGGTGTCAGAGAGAACTTATTGGTGAAGAACAATGTACGCTTAGACAAGGAGGAATATGTTCGAATCAATTCTTTATTTTGATATAGCTGTATGAGAAGCATGAATGTAAAAGAAAAATTTTGTATGAGGTGTACATTGACCTGATAATAACCTATGACAAAATCGAATAGAGGTAACTTAGATGGTGTTCTGAATGTAGGGTTTGGATTAAATGCTGTTGAATGCAAGCATGTGTTCAGAGTAGGTACACAAGAGAGAGACTAGTTTGTAGTCAAAGTGAGTCTGAGACAAGTGCGAGATATGCATCCTTGGATTGCTTATCATCTGTATGGAGTGATATGAGATATCAGAAACAATATAGTAAACGTGGGTGTAAAGTTGTAGGATAATTAAATTAGTTGTGATTGAAATATGAAATAGTTGATTGGAGACAGTGAAGAGAGACTACATAAGGTGGTGAGATAGTTTGTAAGTGTGAGCGAGGAGAAAGTTAAGAGTAAATGTGAACAGCAGTAAGGTAATGAGAGTAAATGGAAATTAAGATAAATGTTAGAAAGGATGGTGAAAGAATGGCAGCATTCAATGTGTCTAAGCATCTTGGAGTAAACAAAATAGATGGTGGCAAGATGAGAGAAGACGCGATTCAAAAAATAACACAGAAGAAAGACTCTAAGATAAAAAAATTTGTTCAACAAGCTATTAAACCAATCCCAATATTTTACTCACTATAAAATATACAGATAATTTTGATTCTAGTTTTTCCCAATCGTTATTTGTTACTGTGCATTCTAATGCTTCCTATGTCTTAGTCTTCCCATCTCTGCTACTTCCATCCCCAGATCTTAACAACAATGTAATTATAATCTGATTTTGTATCCATAAGTCTAATGGCCGTTGAGAGCATTATCAGCCCCACTTTTATTCTCAGTGACGATACTCGAAAGGCATATAGATTATGATTACTGTATTTAGTTCAACATAACTTTATCTTAAAAAAAAAAAAAAAAAAAAAAAAAAAGTAAACTTTTCTGTGCATCAACAGTCATTTTCCTCTTGGCAAATTGACAATTTTCCTCGTAAAACTATCATATTCCATTTTAAATTTCTCTTTGTCACCCTTTGCCTCTGCCAGTATATTTTGCAAATTCTGTAACTCGACTTACACCAACTGTAATGCTTCATTTTCTTTAGAATACTCTTCCAGCAGTAAATGCGCTCTATCCAAACAATTTAGGCAAAGTTACTTTATGTCATTTATATTATCACTATTTACGCCATTTTGGAAATACACTCTTCACATAAAATTAATCATCCAAGACAGATTATATCACGTCTATATTCTTTTCACTATCAAATAGGGGACAGGTGAAATCAACGTTCTTATTTTCTGGTCCTATTAGTCTAACTATCAGGAAAGCCCTAGCTTCAACACAGCCACATAGAACTCTAGATATAATAACTTTGAAATGACAAACTTCAGCTCTCGCGAACAAACCTGAATTCATCAAAGAAATTCATCCAAAACATATACATAGCCAAGCAAACAAGCACACTTCTGGAGGCAAATGCATATATAAATGTACTTTTTCAACCAATGGAATAAACAAAAATACAATAAAAACAGACATCAACATATACATATGGTATAAATATGATAAGAATATCATAACTAGGTGCACATGCTACAAAATATAAACATACGAAAAGACGGGGAATATTCATATTGTTAAAGAACATACAAAAGGGATGAAAAGCTCTATCTATCTTTATTCTTATTTGTTATTACCATTCAGTACGATCTCAGTTCTTTAGAAAACCTCTCAGGAGAAACGTTACCGAAAACCGAAAAAAAAAATCCCAGCAAATAAACCACATTTAATCCTGAAGGTAACACCCCTTGTTCTGCCAGGTGAATGAACAGTCTGCAGTCATTTCTATTTTGTATTACACTGTTGTGTACATTTCAACCTCTAAAGATACTAATGTCAGAGTTGGCTGGTGTATCTTTTTTTTTACTTTCAGAGAGGATTCGAGTACTTCACAACTAAACTTTTCACGGAATAAATGTAGCATGTAAAGCCCCTTTTCAGAGGTTTCCAAA
>NC_090727.1:34131773-34162693 GCF_036898095.1 Palaemon carinicauda
ATAAACAATGGTACAAATGGAAGTTTAATTGATGAACAACTATTTAAGAAAATTTTTCCACAATAAAGATTTAAAATTATTTTATCGTAACACTATTGGAATTCAGTCCAGCAACAGTTTACATTCGAAAGTAAAAGTCATCATTTTTGCAATATTTATTTTTCCAACCATGCTTCCGCATTGTTGGCTGATGAGTTTGCATACGCAAGGTTTGTTTTGCCTTGTATTGCATTTAATATTCAGTGATTGTAAATATCTACGTATATATACATTTATTAGTGACTGTGAAAAAGAAAATATTATTCGCAATTTGCAGCATAAATGCAAATAACGTCTAAACTTGTAATGCCTAAGAATGATAATTGAAGAGAACTTCAAACATCAAAATATATTTGCTACTACTAATGTTACTATTACCAGTAATACTAATAGTACTTATAGTATCAGTATGATATTTCTATCTCATTTCTCTTCCTCTTGTTTTTTGAAGTTTTTATAGTTAATATATAAAATATCTACTTTAATATTGTTACTTCTCTTGTAGTTTGTTTATTTCCCGGTTTCCTTTCCTCACTAGGCTATGTTTCCTTGTTGGAGCCTTTGGGCTTAGAGCATCTTGCTTTTCCAACTAGGGTTATAGCTTAGCTTGTAAATAATAATAATAATAATAATAATAATAATAATAATAATAATAACATAAGCAAATGATATACTGGGAGTCAAAATCAAGAGTACAAAGAACTACAATGAGAGAGAGAGAGAGAGAGAGAGAGAGAGAGAGAGAGAGAGAGAGAGAGAGAGAGAGAGAGAGAGAGATTAAAATTATTAATAGCAAGTTAATTTTTCATCGCCTGTCCCTGTCACTGAACGAGCCTGGAATGTAACCCGCAGACATTTTAACGACCAATTGAAAGAATGATAATTTGAAATGGAGACTTCCTGTAAATGCAACGAATTACAATTAGGAAGAATAATTTATCTTTTCTTATCTTGATAAAACATTATTACGATGATACTGAATTCAAATGCTGGCATATCATAAATAATCAACAATTCTAAAGGAAAAACTTAAATCCACATTGAAAAGGATCATTATATAATCTAGCATTTTTTATGGATAGTGGTTGTATTCTGTCGAGCATTTGAAATGATAAAAAAAAACATTTAAAAATTATCCTTCTCGTAAAAACATTAATAAACGAAGGATAAAATGTAGCAGCATACCACAATGACACAATGAATAAAATTTATGTATAAATAGAACGTGGATGATTGGGATAGCATTTGCATACAAAATTAAAATTCTTAGACGTTACAACACTGAATTAACCCAGGTAAAAACTAAAATAAACGTAGTAAAAATTGTTCGATAGAATATACATTACATATTTTTTCTATACATTATACTAGTAATAATTCTATTTCTTAGCTAGGTCAAGAATATGGATAATTCTAAACTTTGCCGCATATTTTACTTTTATTAATCAACATTCGTACGGTATTGAACTTCAAATAGAAATGTAGAAGACTGATATATATATATATATATATATATATATATATATATATATATATATATATATATATATATATATATATGTACATATGTATGTATACACATACATGTGTGAGTATGTATGTTTGTGCAAGTAGAAAATATTCTGTACACGACGGACCAGCAATAAGAGAGAGAGAGAGAGAGAGAGAGAGAGAGAGAGAGAGAGAGAGAGAGAGAGAGAGAGAGAGAGAGAGAGATGAAAAAAAAATCACTCTCATTTTTGCCATCCGGTCCCTCACGAGCCTTTGCCTTTGCAACAGTGTTAAAAGGTGGAAAGTCATTCGAAACAAGATTTCAATATACTGTATGACGTAAAACATATTGGAACTAAGTTTTCTTTTCACACTGCAAAAATGTTTATCAAAAATGTCTATTTTTTATTTTGTTACATGTTACCATTAGAATTGGAATAACTTTTTATCAACAAATTTTGAACAGTGTTGTTTTGTTTTACCCTTGGATGTATTTCGCATGGTTGGAAATATTTCATTTAAAAATTTATAATTTCCTGATGTAAACTAGATTATGACTTAAATCGTTAACTTTTAATATTTACTAATTTCGGTGACTTTTGTAAAAAAAAAAAAATTATTGGGAAATAAAATGTCATCTTAAATATTAGATGGTTGAGACTGTACAACCATTTTATAATTAATTACCCTTCCACTCTTTCTCTACCATTTAGATGAAAGGGACCTTAAATCTCTCTCGAGCCCATCCTCACATGCAAGTTTCCCAATAAATGCAATCTTCATTGAGAGCACAATTTCTTCTTCATTTCACTTTTATTGACCCAAACTTGGACATTAAAAATCAATTTCTCTTTGAGAAAAATTCAATGTCATGAAAAGAAGAGAGGCGTTTGAAGGCAATCAACTCTTACCTTGTCGCCCGGAATTTCAAGGTGTTTAGCATTACCCGGCCGAAAGCTTTGCTTGCTAATAGTTTAGCTCGCATTTGCAGCTCCCTGAGTTCTGGAATTTGCATCGGGTTTCATACTTTATTGCATTCAATACCTTTGGTCGGAAATGGCGTTAAACCTTGCAATTAAAAGCATATTAAATCATTTCGTGAAATATAATCTAGTAAAGATTTTAGATATGCTAACCTCTTTTCCTCTCCTGCAATAACACAGAGTTTAATACGAGAGACAGAATAAAGTTAGACGACCTGATCTATACCTGTGCTATAATATTGCCGTAGCTGTTAACTGGTTGGATTATGCATAAAAAAAGGAAAATTTAAAACAAAAAGTCAGTCATGCTCATCGTTATATTGCTGAAACAAGGGTGGACTTCCTTCGTAATGCAATAAAAAAGAAACCCTTTCTAGACAGGAATTTCTGCCCAATTCCGTTTACACATACACTCCATGGTAAGAAGATTACAAATCCAACCTCGGAGTACTGTGTATCAAGGAAAATTTGTTAGCGAGACTTAAAAAAATAATTTCATGATAAAAACACCGAAACCATAAGAACATTTATTAGATTTCACAAGCAGATATCAGGATTCTGTTACCAACACGATAATCCTAAAGTTGTGACAGAAAAAAACATTCTTTTGTACCTTTTAGCAGTTTGCCACCAAACTGCAATATTTTAATTTTGGCAATACTGATTCAAGGATGCATATTATCTTTGTGGGCTAAGGTCACCTGATATGTATCTCACTTATTAAGAACAATTTACATATACATAAATATGCATTACTATAGACACCCAAACTGACACATGAACAGTGCATGTATGTATATGGATGTATATATATATATATATATATATATATATATATATATATATATATATATATATATATATATACCTTATGTATTCTTGTCTATGTTTTTACTTGTTAAGTCACAAATATTCCATAAATATTCTTTTATGGAATAACTGTTGACAGTGTGATATAAGTTTACCAAACTACTTTAGTCGCAAGAAATTAACATATTTATACGAAAACTGGATTTGATCATTATTGCTTATATATATATATATATATATATATATATATATATATATATATATATATATATATATATATATATATATTATACATTTATATATACATATATATATATTTTATATATATAAATTATACATACATATATATATATATATATATATATATATATATATATATATATATATATATATATATATATATATATATATATCCAACATAGTGCTAGGATACATGATTTATGTAATTTAGTGAGGAATTCTTATACCAAAAGGACAAAAAATAAACGGTAATATAGTCGAGTCGACGATAGACGAACACAAATATTTCCTTATATTGCCACAATAAATATTAGCTTAAATTATAAGATTAGAAGAATATTTTGTATCCATGGTAACCCGTATCAAATCACTTTTACAGAGAAATGAAGATTAATGCCATTCAAGCCAGGAACTACGTATTGAAATGTAAGGAAATTTTTTTTTAATGATTCTCTATTGTGAAATCATTTGGGGACAGATTTGTTTGATCGGTTTATGTACAACCGTATTTCATTTAAGCTACTCATTTCAAGTCTCTTTAAAGCTGAATTATTACAACATATATGAGTGTGATTAAAAACAAAAAAAATATGAATGCCTCTTATGAAAAGCTGAATTTAGTCAAAGTCTACAATAACAGATACATTACTTATCAGAACCAGACAAAACTTCGAGAAGTTGTCTTTCTAATGATATTTCTTATGCTAGTTATTAGATCGCAATGCATATAACTATAAAATTATGCCATTAGTGTGTTACAAGTATCCATTTGCAACTATTTAAATCTAAACAGGAATTCTCTCATTTACAGCATAGGGCCAGACAATTGGGATAAGCATTAGTTTTACCTTAAATTTTGCATACATTTATTTACATTAATTCAGAAAAAGTTGGACTTTATTATGTACCGAATATGAGTATGGGATATATAACAATTACGACTTGATAAAAGAAAAAAAAAAAAGAAAAAAAAATGTTTTAGGTCATTTTTTCATTACATCTTTTAGATAAAGCACCAACATCTACATCGGATCATATTCCAAATAAGTAATTCCCCACTTGTAAGATATTTAGGAATATACACCAGATACGATTCAATTGCTCAAGAATACCAATATAATATCGCGCATGTACGTACATACCCGCACACACATCCATATATATATATATATATATATATATACAGACAATATATCCCAGGTCATTTCTTCAATAAAGTTTAATTCATAGTTTCTTAAAATTAGTTAAAAAGAAGAATAAAAGAAAAAAAACGTCAACAGGTTATTCTGCTAATAAAATAAAAGTAAATTCGTTTCCGAGAATTAAGGCAAGTTTTTCATACATGCGCCAAAACCGCGAACATGCATATGTCAGTTGTATTATTACAGTCAGGCAAGAACGATTTATATAAGAATGAATCTCCAATCAGGATTTCTCTCTCTCTCTCTCTCTCTCTCTCTCTCTCTCTCTCTCTCTCTCTCTCTCTCTCTCTCTCTCTCTCTCTCTCTCTCATACTTAGTCTTTACATTACATTCTGTAAAGTATTAAACAAATTTGACTGAGCCTACATATTCCGTTTACTTTACTGAGAAACATCAGAGGGTCAAAAAAGGATTGTTTGGATTTTCATTTGTGAATCAAGAACTTTCGCTGAATGAGTGATAAGATATTAAGGAGATTTTGCTGAATTTATAAGAGATTGCAATATTCTTTCAAAGCAAATAGTATTTACGTAATTTTAGTTTCCAGAATTGTTTTAATACATTAAATAATAAAACCATGAACTCTCTATCTATATATATATATATATATATATATATATATATATATATATATATATATATATATATATATATATATATATATATATATATATATATACGCACTATGCACATCATCATCACCATCATCCGACAGACGGGTACACCCATTCAGCTTCTCAGCATGTCGCCATGGGTGAGGTTTCTGGCGTCATTTCATTTTGCTTGTCCAGATACCGATTTGATATTGTTTGAACTACTGGCCAGTAGGCCGGAAGTGATCCAAATCCTACAACGTGAGTGAAGTCCTGTACCACTGAGCTCGGCTATATGTCCACAAAAGCTAACAACAATTTCCAAAGGTAGGCCGTTGGGTTACCACAACATTAGCATATATATGTATATATATATATATATATATATATATATATATATATATATATATATATATATATATATTCAATTGGGATCCACGAGGTACTAGAAGAGTTGAAAGGCCCAGGCCTACATGGCTGAGGACTATGAAGCGTTAAGTACGAGATGATGAATGGAGAAGTATTGAATCAAAAGCTCAAGATTGAGACGACTGGCTAAATCTAATCTAGGACCTTTGCATCAATAGGCGTAACAGGAAAAGCTTATCTATATATATATATATATATATATATATATATATATATATATATATATATATATATATATATCATATAAAAGTATAAGACCCCAGTCACGGGAAATCATTGAAAGAAACGATGGCTGAGATAGAGAATAAATGAAAAGAAGCGAGTAAAAAAAAAGTCAGTCAGCATAAGAAGAATGTTTATTTTTCTTTAATATATTTCAATATCTATCGTGCCATCCTTGTCCAGCATTTTACCACTAACAAATAAAACTTATCAACAGTTGAAATCTGTGAGGGACAATAAAACGCTTCTGGAAAAAGAAAACTTTCCACATTCGAAACTTCTTTCCGGTTGACAACCCCTATGTCACCACAATAAGAATAAGTCGCTTCAGGCACACACACTCTCTCTCTCTCTCTCTTCCTCATAAAGATTGCAGTGGTATTGAAACCCCGGATTTATACATAATAAAATTCTCTGGAAATGCCCGTATTTATGTATGTATGTCTGTTAACAAGACTTTTACTTTGGACTTATGTGGGGATGGGGATGGGTCATGAGTTAGCATTTCGGTTCTCTGAAAGTATTCTCGGAATGAGGTTATTACGCTTATCTCATTTCATTTTTTGACCCTGGTTACACTAAACGCGTCGGCATTTACAATTCAAACAAAAATCATGAAAAAGACTATAGCTTCACAAGATAGATTGATTGATTGATTTGGGGTTTTCTGGCATCCTGACATCTAAGGTCACTGACGCCGATATAATTTATCATAAATAAAGAATAAAAGAATATTCAATTAAAACCATAAAACAAAGATGTCGTTTTAAAGGTTAAATAGCTTTCAGAAGACCTGCTTTCGAAGTAAAGCTAAAAATACCGCAAGCATAGTAGGACACATCATGTCCAAGAAGCTTGGCAAGGATGAACCTGACATCCTCACCTCGAGCCTCGAAAGAAGACGACAAAAAAAAAAAAAAAAAAAAAAAAAAAAAAAAACACTAAGACGGCGTTCTACACTATTAAGAAATCAAAGGAATGGGTGAAGAAAAATGCCATGAAGAACAATTTCAGGTCTCTCCAACATTACGACAAAGTGCTTACAAATGGACATAAAAATATGTACAGCTATGGTGGGATGTCAAAAGCAAAAGTTATTATACCCATGAAATTTACTTGCTGACTAAATCTCTTTAACAAACACTTTCCCATTCCTCAATCTTGATAAAATTGAACTCTTGAACAAAAAGTCAATTTAAACTAAACGAAACCTTAAACTTAACAACTAAAATCATACGAACAATGACTCCCAAAACAGACTTAAAAACTAACATGGAAAAAAAATCAAAATTAACACAAAATTCATATGAAACACACACACAGACACACACACACACACACATATATATATATATATATATATATATATATATATATATATATATACACACATATATATGGCACCATTCAACTAGAACATCTGGAAAAACAGCGCTCTGTCCAAGTTCAGTCAATGCCATTTTCTTTTCCCGTTTTGTTTTCATCTTCATCACCATTGATCTATTAAAAATATTCCAACTAAGCAAATCCTTGTATAGGTGAATTCTTCATTATACCAATCAATCTTGTCCAAGCGCAGTCTGTTCAATTCCTTAATAGTTCCAATAATCTTTACCTTCTTTCAATCAGCATTGAACAGAGGAGGAGGGAACGATCAATTGCTTTCAATTCGAAGGAAAAAGGATGTCAAAGGACAAAGGCAGAATTGCGGTCTGCAATAAAAATAGAAGAAAAGGAAAAAAAAAATGTAACGTTAACAGATAAATTCTTTTTGTTCCAACATTCTTCCTCGCTACTAAGTCATTACACTAACTCTTCTACTCTCTCTCTCTCTCTCTCTCTCTCTCTCTCTCTCTCTCTCTCTCTCTCTCTCTCTCTCGCCTTTGGCAAAACTAAACATTGTAAAAAACATAAATCAATCTTCTACACAGCTGCAATTATCTATAACGATGATTCCGAGAAAGCAATTAACATTATGCCCTGCACTTCCAACACCTTAAGCTATTACGAGATTATTTTTCATCTAAAACATATTTTTCAAGAATCAGTGTTGGCTAAAAAATAAAAAAAAAAGTTTAACTTACATTCAGTTAACATACCATCATCTCTCTCTCTCTCTCTCTCTCTCTCTCTCTCTCTCTCTCTCTCTCTCTCTCTCTCTCTCTAGAAGGTCCTTCCACGTAATTTCACTTGTTTTAAATGAAATTTCCCCAACGATGCCATATTTCGCATTTATTCACTGCCAAAGATAATGTATATAATACTATTCGATAACTTCTTTGTTAAAAAAAGAACAGCAACGACCAACAGTGAATCCTATATTTATCAGTATAGCATTTTCCATCAGTCATTAAATATATAAATAATTTTATCACTATTTGATCTTAATCTGAGATATAATTTGTGTCCATATATATATATATATATATATATATATATATATATATATATATATATATATATATATATATATATAATAAACTTAACGACGACTAGAAAAAAAATACATTTAAAATACTGAATGCCTTTCTCTGTACTTCAATACTAAGAGTGATTTCCCTAAAATCTAGGGTAACAGCTATGAATTCCTAGTAAATTGGAAGATTTGCATTTCTATATAGTTATTTTTTTTTAATAAAAACAGACATCGTAAAATAAAATAAAAAATAATACCTCTCAAATATTTGTTTTAAACATCCTTGACAGAACCTTTAAACGCATAAATAGGTTCTTACGAAACCATTAAGATTTTTTGGCAAAGCTAATAATTCCCTAATCATTAATGTCATTTCGTTGAACAATAATTCATCAATCATCACGTGCATGAATTCACTGAAAGTCCCAGAACATCTCATTCTGGCCTTTGTCTCATTTCTCTCCACAATCCTTTTTATTTCAGCAAGTTACCTCGAAAATAAGATAAATACTGTTAAAATGAAAAATATAGGCCTATGTGTAGTAAACCAAAGTAGTTTAAAACTAATATGTTCTTATGTAAAAGACTGACCATATCAAATGAGGATTTACTGTAGATGTGCTTAACCAAGCAATGTATTTAGAATCTAAAAAAAAAAAAAAAAAATAAATAAAAAAAAAAAAAAACCAGCAGCAGCTATTTCATTTCATCGGTGTCGAAAAAATGGAATGTGATTGGTCTAGATGGGGTATTGTACCTTGAAAATTCCAGCAATAAATTGTATCTACATGAAATTAATTCGTCATGTGAGCCCACCTTTTTACTACGTAGGAAAGGACGTTACCTTCTTTTAATATGTGAAAATGAGACTGCGTCGAATGACCCCTGTCCTACAATTAGATTCTCTAGCACAAAAAATATTCCTAAAAATAAAAGATATATAACATACATACGGTGTATATATATACATATATATATATATATATATATATATATATATATATATATATATATATATATATATATATATATACAATGAGACCCATAGCATCCTTATTCATACATAACACGTGTAGCTAGCAAGTATTTCCGTACTTATTGTAAGTAATCCAGCAAATTAAAAAGTTGTCAAAAACCAAACAAACAAAAACAACAAAATACATTATCCAACTCATGAACATTTTGCACCGTCATGGCCCTCAGTTTCATGACGAAATCCACAGTCAAATTCTAAAGTTGCCTGCTCCTCGTGGCAGACAGGCCATCACAAATTGTGTTTTGACCCTGTGGTAGATTAGATATTTTTTCTTGCTTTTTACCATTCCCATGAACCCCATTCTCTGCCCAAGTATGATTTTAATTATTGTTATTTTGTGGCAAATTATATACTCGTTTCAAATTTCTGGTTCAATTATTTCCGTTCGTATAAATAGTAAATATTTGAAAAAGTTTTTTTTTCTTATAGTCGCTTCTATCTCTACTTAGTGATCAACATGTTAGTCAATAATTATCAGTTGATTATATTATTTCACGAGTGATACTCATGTTAACTCCAATTACTTTGTCTGAGGTTTCATATTCTGCTCTTATTAATCAAAGCCACAGAAGGGCCCTTACAGGGCATCAAGAAACCTCCTGCAGTTTGGAATGGTAATCTTTTTAGGATTCTCGGAAGCAAGAAAATAAAGTCGATAGCCTCTTGGTCCGGTAGAAAGAGGCATGATTGGGTCAAACTAAAACATTAATTCGATATTTAATTCTCTATTTATAAACTAGTCTACTTTTTTCTGCATGTTGATAGATAATCATTAAAATGTTATGAAATTTTTTACTATATTTAGAGGTACCTACTTGACTCCACAAACAGAGCTCAAGGAATATGTGTTTCTTATTCAAGTTGTGTTCGGTTTAATATAAATAAGGTTTCGTCACATATACAGTCGTATATATTACGCAAGCACTCATACATATATTCTTGTTCTAATCTATCATAATGTAATATAAATTCGGTATTCTCATTATCAGTATGAATTTGCATATAAAGTGTATATACAACTTCGTACCAGACCACACGAGGACAAATATACGTTTTTATTATGTAGTTATGTAAGAACCTTCAATTATTCAGAAGTGCATACTTGCATATACAAACATCTCTCCGTTTGTCTGCGCACTCTGGTTCAAAGCTCTGCAAATTTCAAGGCAGATCAAAGGGACCGAGCAGTAACCATGTGGCTAAACAAAAGCCAACCAGAGCAAATATCGTAAACACTTCACGCTCTTCGTGACGTTTCATCGAAGCTCAATTATTCTCTTAGTTTTTGCTGTTGTATACTTCTGTATCCAGCACAAAGAGAGAATCAGTATAAAGATGTTTTCAGTTTTATTATTCTAGACTTTTATGCTTCTTTTATAAGAAACACATCTGTTGAAAATTCCCAACTGTTGTTCACCTTTGACAATAATAGTAATAATTATAAACAAAATGTATTACTGTTCTAAGCTTTACTGTCTTGAACGAGAGCTCGCTCAAACACGACTGCGATCTCATTGTTGTCGCAACAACAGTTAAACCCTTTTGCACTTTATTATTCCATTTCATGGGGGAGAACAGAGTCCGTTTCCCGGTCAACATAGAATGAAATCAGTTCAACGCACCATAAGATAAAAGGTTCTCACAGATCAATGACACTTCTTTTTCAAACTTGTGTTGTTGTCAGTATCATTCAAAATGATATAGGAATAATTTTTTTGCCACAAGATATCCAAGATAGAATTCGTCTTTGTTTCAGGTATTTTCCCTCTCTCACATATATCATACGATATTTAGTAAATCAATAGATACGTTTTTTATGTATATTTACCACTAATATTTAGCTCATTTCCTCATATATCCTAATTAAAAAAAATACTTTCATAAATTTTCTCTTATAATTGTTTTTTACAACCTGGATGAAATGATGTTTCTCGATTTCGTACGAAATAAAATCATTAATTACTTTGACAAAGCCATAGCTCTTATAATGAATTTGGCGTTGTTTGCTCTTTTATAATTCTGTGCAACAAGTTTTCATCTTCAATCTTTGCATTGTTGACTAGAATTCTTCAGCTCTCCTTGTGAAAAACCCCACTTTTCTTAATTTTTAATACATTTGAGATTGCTATAGTAATTTATAACCAGAAAATTACTGCACATCTTCCATCATTAAATTTAATGTTTATATACACACATATACATGTGTGTGTGATTTTTCTACACACACACACAAATATATATATATATATATATATATATATATATATATATATATATATATATATATATATATATATATATATATATGTATGTATATATATATATATATATATATATATATATATATATATATATATAGTATATATATATATATATATATATATATATATATATATATATATACATACATATATATATATTCAGGTGAATATGCTGACGTCATTGGCGATACACTTGAAACTTTTTTCAAAATAGACTATTACTTTATTTCTCTTTATGCCAGAGAAGACAATACTAAATTATATTATAGTTAATATTATTCTTATTCTATTGACCAACATAAACTGTGTTGATGCAACATCTAGTATTTAGTGTTAAGGAACAATGTATATAAGCGTTGTTTTTCTCACACTTTATCCCAAAGTCCGTCATTCCATTCCCGTGGACAGCCAGGTCTAATAATATTCTTCCCCTGATGAGTAAGAATGTAAGACCAAATGGAGCCTCTTTTTACTGATATCTTTCTCTATACAGTATATATACTCTTTCCTCTTTTCACTATCTTGAACAAAATTTCCAGTCACAAATATATGACTAATGATTAAGTACAAAGACGAGATTGTATTGACACATATCTAAGTCTTAAGTGTTTAATGCTACTGAAAACAATAAAACTGTGCAGAATACAGTGCAGAGAAGTTGACTGCATTCAGTCTTTCCAATGTCCGTTCTTCAGTAGCAGACAGTATTCCGTCTTTTCGTGTTACTTGCAGCCATGCTCAAATATCTAACCTCGAATATGATGTTTGCTAGGTTTTTTAATATGAGCGCTATAACAATATATTGCTTTTATCTACTATTGCTCCGGTAGGCGAAATAAAATGTATTGAATTACATATGTTTTTTCCTTTCTTAATCTCTGCTTATCGCTGTTTGCCTAGCCAGAAGGAATACGTGACCACTGTTTCGGCGTGAGAAAACAGGTGTGAAAAAGAATACTGTAGAAAGGTATTAGCCGAGGGATACAGGATTAGTACACAACTCCCGAATATTCTCTTTATTCCTCATATTCAGCAAGATTCGATTCCTAACCATCACTTATTAATAATTTCTACTTCCAAAGTAATTAAAACATTACGAACTGATTTCACAGATTATCAGGAAAATTTGTTTCTAGTTAATGGTGAATTTTTATAATGATATCTTAAACCCATCAATACTTTAATGATTAAACATAATTGTTTTCCGATTGCGGAAAATATGGAATATATCAAATGAACATCTTAATTGCCTATCCCTTTGGTGAGTAGCCAAACTTATATTTTAACCACAATTATGTCTACACGTTTCCAACAACCATTAAATTTAACCATTTCTTTGCGAATCGGCTCCATATTACACGAATTTTAAACATCAACAATGTTCATGATGTGAGAATTCGCAACAGGAATATCTACAAAGTTTCACGACTCATAACAAGCAAAATCTCATGATCCTCAAATTCTAATACATTAGAATTTGCTCATCATATTTTATTGTTTTAAAACTCATGTCATATATTCTGGTAACTTTGAAATTCGCACATTATATATACCGTAATAGTACAGTTACAAAATGCACAAATTAGATGCACTGATGAAGAGAACGATGGCCAGTTATTCCTTGATTTTTGTTCTTTCAAAGAAAACGGGAAAGGGTCTTTCAAATGAAACGCTGCACGGGAATAATAAATTGATTCCTTTACGTATATTACATTGACTTTTAAAGAATAAGGGATTTTTCACGGAATTTGCCAAGGTTATTTTTTCAGAGGAACTCGAAATAACACATTGTCACCTCACAGAACAACAATGATCATACCGGACATGAAGACATGAATACATAGGTAGGGATGCAACGCCATTCTTCATGTTGACAATGGCTATTCTTTACATTTGATGTCATTCTCCAAAAAGGTCCAAACCACAAAAAATTATTGGGATTAACAGTTTTTAACATTAAGATACTTTTATTGGTAATTTTATTACACAATGACTACAAAACGTTAAATCGTTATTATAGAAATCGATTGAGTTTCGTTATACTCATGTGACAAAAAAATAATTGGCCCAAAACTTGGTGATTATTTTCACTTAACAGTTAGGAAAGAGATAACTCGACAAACTCCTTCTCCCAAATTGGTTATTATTGGTTTATGAAGTGTCCCCATAAACAGTAGAGAATTGTTATTTTTTAAATGAAGAAACCCACACGACAGCTTATAGCTATATAAAATAACTTTGAGAAAAAAGATACCATTGAAAGAATTTGTCTTATCACTCTCTTCTGAGAAATAAAATATGTCCGGTAAGATATTGTGCTTCAATGGGTTTGGTAACCTCCAATGACAGCCCATAAACTCCCGAGGGAAAGAGATCAATCCCAAAACCCAATTGTAAGCGGCCCAAGAAATCGAGATAATTTAGCACGAGCATCAACATTAGTAAATTTCACTTTTTCAAATCTCTGTGACATATATAATCATTATCAGAGACGCAAGCCACAATTGTCTTCAGAATCAAAATACGGACAAAATAAAGCTTCCTCTTATCATAAAAATACAAAAGATCGAGACTAAAATTAAAAAGTCTTACTTTTCTTTTACCTATTCATCTGTTCATTCCACCCCATCTTTACCCCACATCCAATATGTCTATAGCTTACGTCCAATACAATCTGTTTTGGTAATTATTGTTTTAACTTTGTAAATCCTAAGCACTGACCCCTGGCTCTCAAGACATGGAATTGGGTCCCAATGGATTTGACTGTAACCACTCTCTTAGGATTAAGGCTACAACTTCCCCCAAATTTGTAAATAAATGTCATAAACTGTTAAGACGAATGTAACAATTAACAGCTATATAGTCTGGTGTTCCCTGAACGACTGGTAAGCCCATTTTAAATGGCTACCACCAAGATGAGGTTAGCCGAGAGAGAGGCCCCTTTAGAGTGTAGAGTTTCCCACAGCCGAAGCATATAGAATGTCTCCCCATTCTATATACTTTGCCCACATTTAGCATAAGAAACCCCCACTATCTTTATTCGCGCAACTGAACACGAGCTTGCCCAGATAATGGCCCGTGTACTTAAAATCTGTAAATGAATTCACAGAAAAAATTACTATCTTTAATCGCATAACAGATATATAATTGGTAAGGAAATCGATTTCATGAACTATAGGAAGTTTGTATGTATAGGAGGGAATATTTCACCCATAATAATTAAAAGGTCCCTTTACCATTAACCATTCAGAAGAAACATTTCTCCATTAAAAGAAAATTAAAATAAACATAATCCACGGAACTATCTTCTAACTGCTGAAATCAGAGCAGACAGAATGATGGCGAAAGAAATCTGACTATGAACATAAGTAAAGGAAACGCATTCTCATTACGCCTTGTTTACCTTCCTCAGCACTGTTATCCATCATCTAAGGCCGCCGCCATCGCCGAGCCAAAAGCCTTAATTCATTTGGTAAACTTCCTGGCGCGGCGTCATCCAGGGGATGAATTGAACCAATTTGCAATGCATATTCCCTTAAACACCTGGTAAACTGCATCATGCAGAGGGAAGCGAGGGAACACGGAATAGTGACGTGCGTAGAGAAAGAAAGATGACAATTCGTACAAGAACTGAAAACAGAAAGTGGAAAATGAAAATGGACACATCAAAAGGTAGATGAAGGAAAAGGATTACAAAATAGAGAGGTAGAAAGATAACTTGCTTACGTTGCTAAGGGAAATTATTGTCCGTTTATATGTAAACTATTATAATATGACTGGATTAGTTTTCTTTTTTCACCCATTTCAGGATGATTTTTGTATCGAAAAAAACATCTAATAGCTTATATATTTTCTTCAGTTTAATGTCTCACTAAATGATCTTTTAATATTCTTTACCTTTTACATTAATTTTTACCAACTATCTGCTTTAATAATTTAGTATTTATGGCAAACTTTACTAACTTTAGAAAAAAGAAAACTAATCCATTTATATATTAGTTTACATATAAACGGACAATAATTTCCCTTAGCAAGTTAAGCAAGTTATCTTTCTACCTCTTCTTCTTCTTTGTCTGCAACCCAGCCACTGAGCGGGACAAGCCAGCCTCAACTTGGTGCCGGTCCTAAGCCCGGGTAAATGGGGAGGGTTGGCGGCAGGAAAGGCATCCGGCCATGAAAAATTACCCAAAATTGTGAATTAGAATTAATGCTAGGGCATATATATGATGAAGTGTGGGACAGAGGTAGATGGAGAACGCTGGCCAGAAACATCGACCCCACATAAAGTGGAAAAAGATGTAGACAAAGAAGAAGAAGAAGAAGAAGAAGAAGAAGAAGAAGAAGAGGTAGAAAGATAACTTGCTGAAGTTGCTAAAGGAAATTATTGTCCGTTTGTATGTAAACTGTAATAATATGAATGGATTAGTTTCCTTTTTTCTAAAGTTAGTAAAGTTTGCCATAAATATCAAATTATTAAAGCAGGTAGGTATGTATGCAAAAGTGCTTTGAGTCCTCGTTCATCTTGAAGAATTCCTCATAATTTATATTCTTTGGCTACAACCGGGAGAAAGATTGTATTTTTATATGAATAGTGGTAACTTACAGCAAGATAGCATCACCTAAAGAACGATGCTTTGGAAAAATTAACCATCAGAATATTAATTAAATATCACTAGTTTAACAAATGACTACCACGAAAGTGGTTGTTGTCACTTTCAATCGAGATATACGGTAATTTATCTGGTTTGAACTGCACATTTTCTGATAACCTTTACAGCTACTATAATTTGCACCACTGGTGACTAGGGACTCATTGTGACCCATTGTCACACAGTTCCATAGTCTCTAAATTGTCTCTAAACGTTGTTCTTTGAGATGCAGTTGCTACGCCTCCAAATAAACCACGTTGAGAGGAGACAATAATGGTTCAAAGTCTAGGAGGAAATATTAAGTTACAAATGAAGAGTGGGGCAAAAACAAATACTAGACATTTGATTGACGAAGGCATTTTTTATATCTACCCTACCAAATACATAGAAATATAAATTAAACAAGGAAATTAATGTCAAAACCTGAGCCTGAAAAAAAAAAAAAACCTAAGTACTACGACGTTAAGCTAGTTTGGTAAGAAATAAAGCAAATCGGTCTTCCCTAATTTTCCTTTCATGATTAATTATTTTATCTCACATTCTATTCTAAACTGACGGTCAACACCTCCTCTTCTTTCGATTCAATATATTGGCAAAGTACGCAACCATACCAAATAAATAACTGAAGTGTCACTCATGTGTCTGCATGTACGTATGTACATATATATAAACATACACACGCACACGCACGCACACACAAATATACATACATATATATATATATATATATATATATATATATATATATATATATATATATATATATATATATATATATATATATATTATATGAGAGAGAGAGAAAATACATTTTTTGAAGCAATATCAAAATGTGTTTTAGATATGGAATATAAAACCCATCCACATAAGGACTGGATCACGTTAAAATAGAAAGCTAAATATAAAATATAATTTTTAGTCACATTCATATTTAAACCATCCAAAGAATTCGTCATTTCACTCCACTCTTTTTTATGAGTTTCTTCTGATATTCTTAAACTTGAGAAGAACAATATAATAGTTGACGTGAAAGGTTTTGATTTTTTCACTAAACTACGAAACATACCGGGAAATTCGATTTAAAAGGCAGGCAAGAAAACCCAAAGCATAGTAAAGGAAGAATCTAACCTAAAGTTGTGTACCATAAACACCCAACGTCCGTATGTATGTGTTTTTTCGCAAAAGGTTAAACAAACAGTATATTCGTATTTCAGTTTCAATGGTGGCTATCTTCATATACCAATTGCATATCTTTACTGTTTGCCATCATTTGCAATTAGTTTTATAAAAGTAAAAAAAAACTGAAAAAATAAATGAAAATCATGAGTTGATAAAAAATAAAAATGATCAACACTTTAAATAAATTTCCTACTAGGATAATAACCTTCTACGATAAAAAAACATAGACAAGTAAATAAAAACGTCTCGTTATATTTTACAGAAATATAAAAAATAAACAAATAAGACTGGTAAAATCGATAAAAAATAAATGAATAAATGTCAGAATAAAGTATCTATGGGAGGAAAACCACCTTTCAAGTAAGTATTGCCAAAGGTTGCGGCTGCATCAGTGGCATTGATCTTGTACAGTTTCCTCTATTTGTCCAAGTAGGTTCCCCCCCCCCCTCCTCTGTGGCTCATTGTACTTCTTCAGGAGATAAAGGAGATATTCTTGTGTTCATACGTAGATTTTACTTCTATACAAGTTGACAAAATAAGGATAACCCGGGGCAGGTCCCTCGAAGAGTCCGTGATCTGGAAACCCTTTATTCTCAGTTCACTCCTGAACTCCGCAGAGACTATATTCCTCAGAGTAAAAATGAAACATATGTATCCTACAACACTATTTAGAAGAACATAGGCCAAAGGTCCTGCCTGTGCCAAAGCTCTGCCCTTGACTTTTCCTTATTTTGTCAACTTGTAGAAGTAAGGGCTGTTTCAACATAAAAACGTCTCCTTTACCTGTTGAAGAAATAGAATGAACATTGGTCTCTTATTGTCGAAAAAAAAAAAGTAGGAAAATTGGGAAAACTGTGTACAAGTTCAAAGCCACTGATGCAACCATAACCTTCAATATCAACATAGCTATATATTTTTCTTTCAATAAAAAGGCAGTTGATCTGATTACTTAAAAAAGGTAATAATAATAATAACAGATATCAATACAAAATTACTTCAGGAATGAACACAAGGCTCAATTAAAGGCAAAAGCGCTACCAACCAACCCCGCGGGACACAATGCAAAAGTTGGAGCCTAAGTATTATTATTATTATTATTATTATTATTATTATTATTATTATTATTATTATTACTAGCTAATCTACAACCCTAGTTAGAAAAAACATAGGTTATAAGCCCAAAGCCTTCAACAGGGAAAAATAACCGGTGAGTAAGGGAACACAGAAACAAATAAACTGCAAAAAAAGTAATAACAATGAAAATAAAACATTTTAAGATAATTAACAATATTAAATTAGAGCTATCATATATAAACTATAAAAACTTCATAAAAACAAGAGGAAGAGAAACAAGATAGAAAGAGCGTGCCCGAGCAAGAGAACTCCAAACCAAGACAGTGGAAAACCATAGTACAGAGGCTATGGCACTACAAAAGACTAGAGAACAAAGGTTTGATTTTGGGTCCTTCTATAAGAGCTGCTTACCATAGCTAACGAGTCTCTTCTACCCTTACCAACAGGAAAGTAACCGCTGAACAATTACATTGCAGTGGTTAACCCCTTGAGTGAAGAAGTACTGTTTGGTAATCTCAGTAGTGTCAGGTGTACAAGGACAGAGGAGAATGTGAAAAGAATAGACCAGAATATTCGGTGTATGTGTAGGCAAATACAAAATGAGCCATAACCAAAGAGAGGAATCCAATACCACCTGGCCAGGCAAAGGATCTAATAACTCTCTAGTGATAGTGTGTGTGTGTGCGTGTATATATATATATATATATATATATATATATATATATATATATATATATATATATATATATATATATATAAATATATATATACACAGTATATATACTTAAAAACTGTAGAAAGGATTTGTAAATAAAGGTAAATAAACTGTAGTTTCATTAACCTATTTTCTAGCAAATTACTTATTTCCACATTATACGTTGGTTATAAAAAGATAAGAAGCCTACTAAAAAAAAAGATATAGAATAGAGGTAAAAATAGTAATATGTACCTAACATAATAATTGGAAATAATAGAAGTATCCTTATAATCATGAACTTAATTTCTTTCACATGAATTAACTGCAGACTGCATAGTATGTGATCTTGTTTGAGTTTTAGAATAATAAAGACAAAAAAGCCAATTAGAACAGAATAGAAATCATGTTGCAATGAAATACTACAATAAAATTGAAATATACAAGTGTTGAAGAATACAGTAAAACAGAAATAGTAAACAATCGTGTCTATACCTATTCAGTTCTAACTGGCATTTTTGTCTTTATTATTCTAAAATATTGCCGTAGTTAGCTATAGCGGAAAATTAATCTCAAGTTTTTGTATCCCTGTGCTCGAAAATATATCAAGTATACAAAAAAAAAAAAAAAAAAAAAAAAAAAAAAAAAAAAAAAAGGGGGGGGGGGGATTTTTTAAGAGGACAACAGTTAATAATGCGAATCTAAGTGAATTAGAAAATCATGCAGACTAACGTATGGGTTTGTACCCGAAAATAGCTACACGGATTCTGACGATAAGTAAAAGCTGAAATGCTTCTGTGACATCTAAGAGAAACGCCTCCAAAGGAATACTTTATTGGAAGTTAAAATAAATGAACTTTGTATCTCGAATTCATTAGGTAGCTGATGCTCCAAACTTCACGTTGTCTTAATAGCAACTGACCAATGATGAAAAAAAAATTAATATAAAATGGAATAAAAAGTCGATGAAAACCTTTTCCAAAGCTAATCCATGCGATAAACATTTATATATATATATATATATATATATATATATATATATATATATATATATATATATATATATATATATATATATATATATATATATATATATATATATATATATATATATATATATATCAAAGACTAAAACTCAAACAGTAAAGGCAACGTTCCATTCGGAGTCATACGGTACTAGTAAATTTAATCAATGACTGGGATTGGTCCTACAAAAGTACTTAGGGAAACTTCGTAATTAAGCAATTAGGGTGTGTGACCAGTCATCCCATTCGTAGGCCAAAGGGATTTTAATAACATTTTTCTTGGGTCTATGGGCATAATCTAGTTACATGCACTTGACATATTTGTGTGAAATGTAATACTTTGAATGCATTTGAATATATATATATATATATATATATATATATATATATATATATATATATATATATATATATATATATATATATATACACATAGAAAGATATACGTGGCCCTTTGCGTCATTGGGAGTAGGAGATGATGATGAGATATATGTGTGTGTGTGTATATATATATATATATATATATATATATATATATATATATATATATATATATATATATATATATATATATATATATATCGTAGTTAGGATTCCAAGAATTTCTATTTTCTAGATTGAAATTTCATGTCAGTTCCCCTTTTAACACGATAATACTCTTAGAAAGATATTTACTATTCAGCCCCATATGTGAAATTGATACGGAAGAATTCAAATTTCAATTGGGTCACTTTTTTAATTTTAAGGATCGATCGAGTCCCTTTATGTCCTCTGGTCTTGTTTATAACTCGATTTGCCCTAAATGTATCTCTGGGACTTGCGTAGGATCCACCAAGGGGTTTTTAAAGGTCAGAATGAAATCCCCTAAAGGCGCGAGTTCTCGTACAGGTTACAGAATATTCGCCCCAAAATGTGCAATATGCAAAAGTAACGTCAACGGCAAAAAATGTGGTATCATACAGTAAGTATCCAATCACAATGAAATACCCATTCTGGTCTTAATGATGATTAAACAACTGTATTTGAATGGTAGTTTTGTTTTGTTTGTTTCCGTCTATGACATTCATTTCCATTCATTCACATCAATACTGCTTTTTATTTTTGTTTTAACTTATGTTTCTATTTGTATTAATTTAAAATGCTTTTATTTACTAATTTTAATTTGATTTAATTTTGATTTTATAATATTCATAAACTATTTTTCAACATGAATGCTTGTATTCTATTACGAGACATGGAAGAAGTATTCCTGCTAATTACGAAGCGTTGGCAATTAGTAATACCATTTTCAGAAGCAGATACTTTCTTTACCAAGCCCTCTATTATATACATAAATATAAACATACATACTTTTTCTCTTTCAGGAGATTTTTTATTTATCGATGCAGTTTTTACATGTGCACACTTGCATTCAAACAATTTGATGAGTATTCATATCTATATAAGCAAACAATTTAATAAGACTTGTGCGATTTCAAATCCGTAGATCTTCCCAATTCCGTTTTCCTGTACTTTTACATCTTTCCATTAGGAAAATTTTTGCCTCCTCTGTGTTAAAATTATTTTTCATCACATCCCTTTTCCCACTTTACTAGACCTGCCGAGCTACGGAAAAATGTAGCTTTAGTGTAGATGCTTTTCCTTTGCTGCTATTTTCCATGCAGGTGCTTATGATGAAATGGTTATTAAGAAAAACTCATCATAGTACGGGAGAGAAATGAATCATGAAATAATCCACTTTGTGAAAAATATGTTCCGTTTGAATAATGTAATTACTCTTCTAAGAACCCCCCGGGAGGAAAGCATTAAATCTGCCTCTTTACTCACTTCGGACAAAGTATTTCCTAAGATGTGTGACTCATAAATTGCTCTTGCCAGTTACGTAATGCAGAGCCATTCATAATCTCCTTATACCTTTGGCAAAATCCTGCTTTTGCAATTAAATATATTTTCCGGGATTGAAAAGACAGAAATATTTCCATTTAATGTCCTCCATCAATACGTTAGAAAAATACATTATTTCTAAATATCATGTGTTCGCAATCTGTGAACATTAATGTGAAGTGATTTATGACAAACGTGAAATAATTATAAAAAATGTGTGTTTGATATGTCGTCCATTTTTTACTTATAGTTTAAATGTGAAATTCTTGTTGCCATTCACTCTGCATTTCACAAAATGAAAGACCTCATCTTTAACCAGACAAATAAATTAACAAATATATGCTTTGATTGTTTACTCACCCCTATCCTAATTTTTAACAACAAAATGGAATAGATATGTTACAAAGAAAATTTATTTCTTCGACACAATGACTGCACAATAATCTCAACCGCACCAGAATTGTGCTTATACATATTCATATTGGAGAATGAACAAAGAAAACCGAATGAAACTAATTCCTTTTCTTTAACTGATACTATCATAAAGGCTATTTCATTTTAAAAAAACAGTCACTACTATGCATTTCAGGGCAGTGTCCAATTGATTTTCGTTGATAAAATCCTACCAAAACATCGGATATGGGTCACATTTTGGAAATAGGTATTTGAAGCCACAACCTAATTGGCAAAAATATGCAATAATGTCTAATGTGAATAATAAAGGCACTTACCAGAGAAATTGAAAGGGTAACTTAGCTAAATTTCCACGCACCCAGAGAAAGGCTATGTAGATCGTCATTACTGAAGGCCCTCCCACTCATTGATACTCTACTGAAGTATGACGTAGTTACTATAAACTCCAGTCGTATAAGCCACTTTATGAATGAAGACAAACAAACAGCTACCCTATACACTTCTTCTTCTCTCTCTCTCTCTCTCTCTCTCTCTCTCTCTCTCTCTCTCTCTCTCTCTCTCTCTCTCTCTCTCTGTATATATATATATATATATATATATATATATATATATATATATATATATATATGTATATATACAGTATATATATATATATATATATATATATATATATATATATATATATATATATATATGTATATATATATATATACAGTATATATATATATATATATATATATATATATATATATATATATATATATATATATATATATATATATATATATATATATATATATACACAGTATATATATATATATATATATATGTATATGTATACACACACATATATATATATAATATATACAGTATATATATATATATATATATATATATATATATATATATATATATATATATATATATATATATATATATACATATATATAAGGAGATCAGTAGAATAGGTAAATTGTTAAATATGGTTGATGAAGCTAGTCAGTGAGATAGTCTGCAGTCAAGAAAAAATCTGTCATCTCTTATTCTTATTGTGAAAATTTAGAAATACATCAATATAAACAAAATATTTTTATATCTCATTTTTTTCCAAACTCGTCATTCAAGTATGACCCCTATAAAATTTAATTTAGGCTTCCTGTCTGAATCATTTGGTGTTTGTGCATGATCTGTTATCCACTTACCTGTTAATATTGATCATATGACGCATGCGGTTCTTTTTTTTTTTTATTGCATACTGCAAAAACACGCACCACAAAAGCAGTCTTGCAGCCACGAGGACAATTTGCCAGGCCTGCCATAAGTGAAGCACCAGACAACCGTCACGTAGAACAGATTGGCTTTGACGTATGAATGATCTGCTGTCATCCTCCTGTTATCGGCGTGTTTACTATTGTGAATGGAAAGTTTACTGGGTATTACGTCTGATGTCATAGTTCACGTCACAAATAGCCTCTCTCTGAGTGCGTCTAAATTTAGCAAAGTTACCCTTTCAATTTCTCTGGTAAGTGCCTTTATTATCCACATTAGACATTATTGCATATTTTTGCCAATTAGGTTGTGGCTTCAAATACCTATTTCCAAAATGTGACCCATATCCGATGTTTTGGTAGGATTTTATCAGCGAAAATCAATTGGACACGGCCAAGAAATGCATAGTAGTTAAGGGCAATCCAGAGTTACATATAATGGTAGAAAAAATTTTACACAGGAGAATCACATTGAAAACTAGCCAATAGAAACAATGACAGGAAGTAAAAGCCTCAAAAGCTATATTTCCCAGCCATTCTGGAAGGATTAACTATTAAAGACTTACAATCATCAGAGGGACATAAACAGAACGGAGATTAATAACTTAGTGCCTCCTTTGATCCCATAAACTCACCATAAAATACTAAAGCTTCAAACGTTGCAAAATACGGAAAAAATATTACCTCAACAGACAGAGACAAAAACAGGTTTTATGGAATGGGTTCGCTGGGAAAAATAGAAAAAATATTAAATAATAAAACCTTCATCGCTTCATGTTATAGTTGCTTACTCTGACTTGTAGTTGCCTACTCAAAACGTCCCTGCCTCGCAATCTGTTGGACGGAAGTTCAAGACCCACTCATGCTCCACTAATTACTAGTAGTGTCTGCAACCTCACCCATCTTGTGAGCTTCAGATGGAGGGTTTTGGGGGAACCTATTGGGCTACCTGCCGAGTCATAAGCAGCCATTGCTTGGTCCTCTCTGGTTCTTGCTTGATGGAGAGGGGGGTTTGAGCGCTGATCATATGTTTATATAGTCTGTCTCTAGGGCACTGTCCTGTCCCTTGCCTCTAACCTTTCATGAGCGACCTTTAAACCTTTAAAGGGAATTGACATCCACCTTAGTTCTTTTTCGTTATCTGATACGATTTCAGTAACTATTAAATTAAACAGAAATTCCCCGAGACATTAAATTAGAAGAAAGGGAACGAAATTCTCAAATATAAACTGAAGCCGTTCATTTCCACACACAGCACTCATTTGAAATATCGTTTGTTTTCTTTAACGTTACATATTTTTACTGGAAACCCTTCTTCTATATCCCTAAAAAAATAAAAAAAAAAATAAAATACAAACATTGACGAAAAATAAACAGGGTCCTCTCTCTTCGGTACTCGTTCTAAAGAGGAAGAGGTCAGCCGAGAAAAATTATACGAATAAATGTACAAAAAATATTATTCAAGTTCTCCGCGGGAAAATGTATGTCAGCCATTATCCTGAGACGCCGGGAATCCGGTGCTTCCCAAATTGGCTCAGGCGCTTCTCTGCCTTTATCTCTCGCGACAGGTTGGTGAAAACTGGTCGTTTCAATCAGGCGAGGAATTTTCGAAAGGGCTTTTTAGCATACCATCTTATATGTTGATGTTTTGGCAGACACAATATATATATATATATATATATATATATATATATATATATATATATATATATATATATATATATATATATATATATATATATATATATATATATATATGTATGTATATTTTAGTCAGTTCTCGTCCCTGAAAACTCATGCACACACAAATATATATATATATATATATATATATATATATATATATATATATATATATATATATATGTGTGTGTGTGTGTGTGTGTGTGTGAATAAAAATTTAACATAGATGATTGTGGAAGCCTGGTTGGAAATAAATACCCTAATACAGACATTTCCTCCTCCTGAGAGCAATGACATTCAAGTCTTCCCATTTGGTTGGGAAGTAAGGGGCATGGTGGGAAAGAATATAGGTCTTAGGGTTCTGAAAGTGAGTGAATGTGATCCACGGAAAAGGGTAAGACTGTTGATTTCCTTTGATAAAAATGACAGCACCTGGCATGAGGTAGCTAAAACACTAGTTGGAAAAGCAGGATGTCATAAGTCGTATAAACTATATGAGAAGTAATGAAGAATTAAAAAAAAAAAAAAATTACAAGAACAGTAACAGCATTAAAACCAATCTTTCATATATAAACTATATCAAGACTTATGCCAGCCTGTTCAACAGGAACAAAATTGCTGCAAGTTTGAACTTTTTAAGTTCTACCGATTCATCTACAGTAAATCAGTTTCACTTGGGTAACTTAGTATAAAATGATATACTGGTTGCCTCCCCATAACCCCTGGCGAGGTGGGATTGGGTAACGTGACTGGTTACTTCTAATATTCCTACGTTTCTGAGAACGTTTTCCATAGACTAGTCACACTCCTAGCATCACACATTCACCAAAATTGTTCATGTTGCTGACTGTGCTTTCTAGTTTAACGAGGTGTCAGGGTTTTTCTCTGATACGTGCGGAACACAACTTGGTCATAGCTGGAATAAAACTTCTAGAATACTGTGTAGTATTGATCCCCATGATGGAGAACTCCTGACTATCAAAATTAACTGCATACCTAGTATTATACACATGATGTTAATGTTTTATTGCATGTGTTTCACACTCATATATTGTAATGGTATTTTTTTTTCTATTGCATATCGTGATCTCACCTTTCTGTCAACAAAACCAGTTTGAGCCTGTTTTTTCTTTTATTGATCTGTTTGAATTTTTGTGACCTTCTTACACTGAAACTGCTGTATAAAAACCTTGCTGACTGTTGAGATAAAGTTAGTTTCATTCTCTTCGTCTCTCAGTTATTACCTAATTGGTGATCCGCACATTGGTGACCAGCATAGTGTCCGTTCCCCCCGTCTGCCCCTCAATACTGCCGACCGAACCTGACTCTTCGGCACAGACCGCCTCAATGAAACTACAGCCCTTCGCCAGCGGAGAAGCATTTGCCTGGTTCCAGCGTGCTGAAGTCCAGTTTTGCATCAAGGCATGACTTGGTCAACCACCATTGTAGATTACGTTCTCGCGGCTATCCACGGGGACACTTTCCCGGAAATCTGCAATTGGCTGTGTGGGCAAAGAGACACACTAATAATGTATGACGCCCTCAAATTATACCTCCTGGAGCAGTACTCACCATCACCGGCTGTCCAAATAGCTAAACTTTTTCAGCTCTCTCAACAGCCGTTGGGGAACCAAAAGACTTCACCCACCCTCAGGGAAATGAACAGTATAACTCGCCTATAACCTGCCGCAGACGGCTTTCCTCTTGAAATGAATCTACTTCATGCCCTTTGGGTATGGTACCTTCCCGAATCTGTAGGTGCTGCCAACCCCGATGTCGATATTTTGCCCACAAAGGACCTGATGACCAAAGTCAATGCCCTTATGGACAGCCAGTTCACCACCTTCCAGATCTCCATCAATGACTGCACTCCTGACGAAATGGACAACTATTCAACATCGACCAAAGCTGACGTGAATACGGTAGGACACAGTCACTCACCCCGTGACGTGCCGGAGCAGCGACGAAGTCGCCACCACCCACATACACCACCCCTCACTTACACCCCAACCATCGACCTTTTCAGCCACTTACTGACGCCCATCGGCAGCAGTTATGCTACTACCACTCCAAATTCGGGGCTGCTGCAAAGAAATGTGCAAATGGATGTCACTGACCAAAAATTGTGTAAGTAGGGCACTGGGCGCAGCGGTGGCTGCCCGTCACTAATCTTTTCTTTTTACATGATGCAGGCATGCGATTTCTGGTAGACACGTGTGCATGCCGTTTTCTTCTGACCAAGCCACTCTCCAGGACACGATGTAGTCTGTCTAAATCTGTCAACATGGGCCTGGTAGCTGCCGAGGGATCGGTGATACCTACCCAAAGTTATGAAACCCTCACATTATCGTTTAGAAGCGCCCAATATATTTGGAAGTATCTTGTTGCTGACGTCACACTGCTAATCCTGGGTGTGGATTTCCTCTCACACTTCCACCTACTGGTTGGGCTTACAGCATCATGCTTTTCCAACTAGGGTTGTAGCTTAGCAAGTATTATTATTATTATTATTATTATTATTATTATTAATATTAATATTAATAATAATAATAATAATAATAATAATAATACCATTTATTGGGCCCATAACTCAAGACCACATTAGGATGTATCGAGATACGATATCATCAAGATCTTCGAAATGAATAACCATCAATATTGTAACACCTGCAACTCGAGTAATTTTCAATATTCTATAGAAAGTTATAGTAATATTTTCCTTTAATCTGTGAAAAAAATCCTGTCTTCTAAATAAGTATCTGAACGTTTCTCTCCTACATATAACATATTTTCTATATAATCAAATATTCAAAGGATGCATATAAGATTAACATCAGAGCCTCACAGTGAAGAGACAATCATGACCTGCAGGTTCATTCTTTGACCTGCTAAACCTCGTTATGTAAAATCCCACATCATTATCCTTCACGTGAGGTACTTTGCCAACCACTTCAATATCTGCCATCGCCTTTAGTAAACTTTTGCCTTTAGGACTTAATGGCTAATTACGGCGTGGGAATCCATGGATAGGTCCTAATTACGGCAGGGAGTTCAGGAGATTGAATTATGATTTCCCGAAGGACATTAGTCATTAACACGATGTTTGAAGCATACTTCGGTATTTAGTCTTGCATAAGTGAGTTGTCGTCTGTCCACTTTTCTTCTCTATCGAAATAATTCATGTTATATTATGGCCAGCTCCCATGAATGCATGCACGCACGCACACACACACACACACATATATATACATATATGAATATATATATATATATATATATATATATATATATATATATATATATATATATATATATATATATATATATAGTCCTCTTTCTGAGCGGTGATACCATAGCGTAGTGAAATGGTTTGTATATTGCCATGATCAGCAAGGCTGTACTAGTCAGGGACCCCACACAAGGCTGGTTTGCAAAGAGCGTTCAGACAAAAGTCCCCCACCATCACAAATTCGCAGTTGGTCAGCGGGGTAATGAAAACTGGTCAAAACCTACACATGAATGATCATGTATATATATATATATATATATATATATATATATATATATATATATATATATATATATATATATATATATATATATATATATATATATATATATATATATATATATATATATACCCTGTATATATATATATATATATATATATATATATATATATATATATATATATATATATATATATATATATATATATATATATATATATATACGTATATATATACTGCGTACCTTACGAGAGAGATCAACAAGCTTTGGGAAAATTGAGATTTTCAATGTTCTTTTCTTCCAATAATAACTAAAAATAATCTTACTTAGCACACCAGCCTGGGCAGAACATCGCCAGAATTATTTTGATCTTGCTAAACAGTACCACTATCATCTAATCACACATAATTAATCCTGAATAAGGAGAATTGACTCACAAAACGCCAATCATAAAGAAAATATTGTTGATTAGGTCACTGTAATTAGATTTGAAAGTATTCTATCAAAGCAGAAATGTATGGTCACCCAAGCTTACATTGCACTGATTCGGGATACATACACACACACTTTTATATATACTGTATATATGCATACACACATATATATACTTATATATATACATACATATATATATATATATATATATATATATATATATATATATATATATATGTGTGTGTGTGTGTGTGTGTGCGCGCGCGCGCGCAAGAGAAGAACGAAGAGATACTTCACAAGCTTCTGCAGTGTATAAAGAATGCATTAGGAAGGTCTAGAAATATTACGTTATTTATGCTACAAAAGTCTCATCGTCAACATACCACGTCTTTACCTCTTTTCGTAAGAGTGTCAACATCCCAAATAATAAAGATCGTACCAATTCTACTGAAGAAGGGACGGTACAACCTCATCATATGTAGGTCTTGCTAAACATAACTGTCGAGAACATTTGGTGAAATTACGAACATTTTTGTCAAGAGTGACTTGCGATAACATATTTTATCTATGACCACGAACCCATTCTGAGTGCTTAGTACGAAAATGTGTTTTTTTGCCAGGTGCACATGTGTTCTTGTAACTTTATTCTGTCGAAAATAATGGAATAGAAAAATTAAATTTAAACACTTTTGAGTTAAAAGTAAATAATGGTGACGACATTTACTTAAACACACACGATAATACTGCGCAATTTATCCGTGTATAAACAGAGTTAAATATCCTAAAACATATTTCAGCTGTGTAATTTATTGACAGTGTACAGTAAATTCAATCACATACAGCAACTAATTTATTCTGAAGTGAATGCGTTATTCTTTGGTCGAAATACTGAAAATCATATAGAAATACAATAACATAAATATAATGAATACAGATGAGTATGAATGTAATAAGGACAGAATATGTTGTCTACATAACAGCAAACACAAATGGCCAGAGGCTTTGAAAGAATAAAACAAAAGCAATTAACTGGCGCCACAGATCCTCTGTTATATTCTCTGCTCCTGGAAGGACCCCAAATACTGCAGCAAAGGACCCACTTCGAGGTCCAGCATGCATTTGTTGACCTTGTTTCATACACGCTTGGACTCTGACATACCCTTATATGAACTAAAGTACACAAATAAGCTGTTTTTATTTTTTATAACAGAAACATGTGAAACAGGCAATTTTAAAAAATGTGTGGATGAATATATTATGGAGATTTCAACGTCTTACAATCCATCATATAAACAAACTCGGAACAAAATAAAACTAGAAAATTTTATTCAGAAAAGAAGCAAACGTAAGAATAGCCTTAGAAATACGCGAACCTTAATTCAC
>NC_090727.1:34163193-34188193 GCF_036898095.1 Palaemon carinicauda
TCTAAAACGTAGCGTTTTCCTAAACTGTAACGGTTTTCTAAAATGTAACGTATTTCTAAAACGTAGCGTTTTCCTAAACTGTAACGGTTTTCTAAAATGTAACTTTTTCTAAAACGTAGCGTTTTCCTAAAATGTAACGGTTTTCTAAAATGTAACGTATTTCTAAAACGTAGCGTTTTCCTAAAATGTAACGGTTTTCTAAAATGTAACGTATTTCTAAAACGTAGCGTTTTCTAAAATGTAGCGTTTTCTAAAATGTAACATTTTTCTAAAATGTAGCGTTTTTCTAAAATGTAATCGTATCTAAAATGTAGCGTTTTTCTAAAATGTAATATTTCTAAAATGTAGCATTTTTCTAAAATGTAACGTATTCTAAAATGTAGCGTTTTTCCTAAAATGTAACGGTTTTCTAAAATGTAACGTATTTCTAAAACGTAGCGTTTTCCTAAAATGTAACGGTTTTCTAAAATGTAACGTATTTCTAAAACGTAGCGTTTTCCTAAAATGTAACGGTTTTCTAAAATATAACGTATTTCTAAAACGTAGCGTTTTCCTAAAATGTAACGGTTTTCTAAAATGTAACGTATTTCTAAAACGTAGCGTTTTCCTAAAACAACGGTTTTCTAAAATGTAACGTATTTCTAAAACGTAGCGTTTTCCTAAAATGTAACGGTTTTCTAAAATGTAACGTATTTCTAAAATGTAGCGTTTTCCTAAAATGTAACGGTTTTCTAAAATGTATCGTATTTCTAAAATGTAGCGTTTTCCTAAAATGTAACGGTTTTCTAAAATGTATCGTTTTCTAAAACGTAGCGTTTTCCTAAAATGTAACGGTTTTCTAAAATGTAACGTATTTCTAAAACGTAGCGTTTTCCTAAAATGTAACGGTTTTCTAAAATGTAACGTATTTCTAAAACGTAGCGTTTTCCTAAAATGTAACGGTTTTCTAAAATGTAACGTATTTCTAAAACGTAGCGTTTTCCTAAAATGTAACGGTTTTCTAAAATGTAACGTATTTCTAAAACATAGCGTTTTCCTAAAATGTAACGGTTTTCTAAAATGTAACGTATTTCTAAAACGTAGCGTTTTCCTAAAATGTAACGGTTTTCTAAAATGTAACGTATTTCTAAAACGTAGCGTTTTCCTAAAATGTAATGGTTTCTAAAATGCAACATTTTTCTAAAATGTAACGTATTTCTAAAACGTAGCGTTTTCCTAAAATGTAACATTTCTAAAATGGCGTATTTCTAAAATGTAGCATTTTTCTAAAATGTAGCGTTTTCTAAAATGTAGCATTTTTCTAAAATGTAACGTATTTCTAAAACGTAGCGTTTTCCTAAAATGTAACGGTTTTCTAAAATGTAACGTATTTCTAAAACGTAGCGTTTTCCTAAAATGTAACGGTTTTCTAAAATGTAACGTATTTCTAAAACGTAGCGTTTTCCTAAAATGTAACGTTTTCTAAAATGTAACGTATTTCTAAAACGTAGCGTTTTTCTAAAATGTAAGGTATTTCTAAAACATTTTTCTAAAATGTAGCGTTTTTCTAAAATGTAGTCTAAACAGTTTTTCTAAAATATAACATCTAAAATGCAGCGTTTTTCTAAAATGTAGCGTATTTCTAAAATATAGCATTTTTCTAAAATGTAACGTATTTCTAACCGAGGCGTAGCTTGGACTGATTTTAATCTGCTAGTCATATTTCCTTTTGCATTAAATTTATCTACACAAAGTTCATCTTCATATTCCATTCCAATCTAACACAAAATGAAATAATTAACATATAAATTCTTTAATACATTTTACTCCTTTTTAACATTTCCTACCCACTTTACAGTTGAATATATTAATGCCTTTATCTTGTTTCCAAAATAATATATTCCATTTCATTAATATCATTCTCACCAAGCATCACACAGCTTTGGTTATCTTTAAGGGCAAAATAGAAAAATTATACTTCAGCTGCATAAACATTCACAGGAAAAAGAAAAAGGTAGTAATACAATATATATATATATATATATATATATATATATATATATATATATATATATATATATATATATATATATATTCCACCGCTAATAAAACGACAAATACAATTAGGGCTATTCATGATCTTATTACTACAACGAACACAGCGAAGAAAGGGAAATATGATTGCAATTAAGGACTAAGTGGGAAGTGACTATAGCAAGGTCCCCCTTTAATAGGTGATATATCTCTCGCAAATGGAGTCTTACAACAATGTAATTGGAAGAGAAACATCTGAGATATTCGCTTAATTTGCATAATAATTTAAATGGCGTTTGCTAACATCATCTCCCCTATTCAGTAATACATTGGATATCAGACACAAAGACTCGACAAAAGAAAAAGGAATAATACAAAGATTACACAACAGCAAATAAAATTCGATAGAAAATAACGTGAATTACGGATATCTTGATCATCGATAAGATTATAAGTTTTACGTTTTAATCCTCCAGATTAATATGCCCCCGAGAGAGAGAGAGAGAGAGAGAGAGAGAGAGAGAGAGAGAGAGAGAGAGAGAGAATATGCATCGTAAATCTATTGGAGATATATACTTCATAGTTAATAGTGATGATGTTACATAAATACAACGTAAATAATTACTGATATTGTAAAAGAAATACCAAAGTAAAAATCCAATTATACTCAATTAACATCCGATATTGTCGTTATCTCAAAGCTTAAATAAACATACAAATGGGACCCTCATGAATAAGTAATATTTCTACAGGACGGCAAAATGTGGGTAAAGACATATAGATCCGTATTTTATACTTTCCTATGACATTAATTGATAAAACGCATGCATGAACGCACCTTCGAAGATCCTATTCTATTGGAATATTTTCCTTAGTTTCAATAGATAATAGCAGTGGCCTCCCAAAGATATATTCTCATTCAAATAGATATTTCTGCATAAAGCCAACGTTGCATAATAACGCTCATAATGGAGGGGAAAAAGTCTTCTGGATATGAAATGAATTTATGAAATTCCCCAATTTTGATCATTATGAAAATTTTCATTGTCAATAATTAATTAAAAGCACATGGAACACTGTTAATGTTAAATAATTAGAAAACAAAGCAAACATTATAAGAAATGCCAAGTATAACTTGTATTGACTTGATATTCGAATGAGAATACATACGCATAGACGAATTCCTACGCTGGCAGAATTTGCTACGCCAATTTCATACTGCCTTGAGCCAAAGAAAATGAGGTGAGTTTTATTCTCGTTTAACAGTAGCTCGTTCTTATTGTAATATGCTTTTGCATTATTCAAAATCTCTTTAACTTTCTGTAGAATTTCCTTAATCTTACCAACCTCTCCTGTCTGTAAAATCTGAGGATCGTTTGAGTATATAACAAGGAGGCAGTCACGAATGTATTTGGGTAAATCATTTATCTAGATTAAAAACAATAAAGGCCCTAAGATTGATCCCTAAGGAACTCCATGTTTTTCCTGAGGGGAGGATATGGATGATACAATGCGTGCTGACTGAACTCTATCGCCAAGATACTTGTTAAAACAAAATGAATCGATATTTGAATATTTGCATTTTTAACTGGAATGTTGTGATTGACTCTGTCGTAGGGTTTCGAGAGATCAAGAAGAAAAAGAGGAGATATTTTATTGTTTTTAGTGTTTTCGTAAATTTTATTGGTGACTGCCATTAAAGCTGTTTCTGAGGAGAGATGTGGTCGAAAGCCATGTTGGTTATTCGTAAGTCATTTCTTTGATTCAAGAAAATCAGTCAGATGGTTCGCAATTATTTTCTTTATCATCTTTGAAAGGATGGGCAGCAAAGAAATAGGTCTATAGTTACCGATATTATCAGCATCTCCGACGAGAGAGAGAGAGAGAGAGAGAGAGAGAGAGAGAGAGAGAGAGAGATATTCTCTCTCTCTCTCTCTCTCTCTCTCTCTCTCTCTCTCTCTCTCTCTCTCTCTCTCTGTGTTTTTGTTTTTTTCGGCATTGTTTTCACTCTTCTCAGTTAATGGATTTTTCAGTTTTCAAATTTTCGGTTATGTTTTCCTTGTTTTTAGGGATGTTTTCAATATTCTCCACGTTTTTGGCAAATTCTCTCTCTCTCTCTCTCTCTCTCTCTCTCTCTCTCTCTCTCTCTCTCTCTCTGAATTGTCTCCTGAGAACCATTACTCGTCAACGTCCCCACCATCACAGCCTTAGGAGTTAGGATGGTCCTTTACGACCCTTAAGGCTGTCATTTGCAAACGCATAAACAACATTTTTTTGTTTTATTCGGTGATCTTGAGTGGCGACGTACCTCAGTAACTAATGCTCTTTAAGCGTAAAAAAAGGAAAAAAACAGAGAGAGAGAGAGAGAGAGAGAGAGAGAGAGAGAGAGAGAGAGAGAGAGAGAGAGAATCAGCCCTTGAGCTCATAAATGTGTTTAGATGCGAAATGTGGATAATCTTGATCATATTAAAAACAAAAAACAAAAAAATTTCTTTTTCAATTATCGAAAGGCTAAATGTGAGTCAAATTGTGCTTAAGTGAAAGCTATAGATAACCAATAAAAGGAGAGAAAAAAAAAACATGAAACCCATACACCTTCCGTTAAAGTTACTCTTGTCTCCCAAGTGCAAATGGAGTTAATGGTTAATAGAATGACGCTACTTAGGATTGACTGGAGAGAGAGAGAGAGAGAGAGAGAGAGAGAGAGAGAGAGAGACAGAGAGAGAGAGAGAGACTATCTCTTGAATAAATACTCGTATTATACGAATCAAGTTAAACGTAAGCAGCAAAATAATTCCAAGACTTTTACTTAAGCTGATATTAATGATCACAGAGTTAAAAAGTGATGTCACTGTTGTAACTGACTTTATAGAATAGGTAGACAGAGTATAAATTCTCTTATTTAGTCTAATCAATGGTAAAATTATATCCAAAGATAAAAATTCTCAAGCTCCCTTACTGAGGAGACAAGGGATCTCCTCAGCAAGTGAGAGGAAGGAGGAACGAGATGGCCAAAAGGCTGACAATGTACAGCACATCAATTACGCGGAAGCTTTTAAAATTAGACGCAAGGCCCAAATAATCTTTTGCTTTTTAAATCATAAACGTTCTACATTGGAAAAGAAGTTCACTTTTAGAATGTATATCTGGAGCCAAATCCTAAGCAAACAAACAGGAAGAAGCACCAACTAAATCCCAGGAAATAATATAAGAGATTGAAACAAAAAGTTTGACATCAAGTAAACTTACAGATGTGAACTGCACCATTCATTCAAGATAAGATTTAAAAACCACTTTCTTACAACTTCAGCAACTAAAGTCATTAGTTTATGAATACTTTCCAATATTAAAAAAAAAAAAAAAAAAAACATTCTTGGAAATTATATAAAAATATTGCTTTCATTAACCAAGAAATATGATTTCCATGACCTAAAAACTGTATAGTTTAAGGTTATAAATATATTTATGCATACATATATACATATTTGGACTTCTTAATAATATTCCCAAATGAAGTAAAACTAATTACCGGTTCCAGCCAAACACTGATTGAAAGCAGCAATTATTTGATATCAAATTTATTTACATCAAAATTATATAATTGAACAACTTTCCGGTAATCAACTAATTTTGTTCCTATCATAAAACGCAACTCTTAGTTTAAATGTTTAAAGGTCACTCATGAATAGCAGAAGCAAGGGGGAGGACAGTGTCCTAGAGACTAACCTCGTTCAGAAGAAGTGCACCCTGTCACACCCTTACTTCGCAGCGAGTCACCAAAAGGCTAGTGTTGAGGGAGATGGCAGAGGTGGTGGGTGGAGCCTAACAAAGGAACTCGCCGCGCAGTAAGGCTGTGACCAGGTGCACTTTCTCAGAACGAGGTGTACCAGGAATTCCTGTATCCAACTGTACCTCCGCAGAGCCTTGTTTCTATAGATACTCTGAGTACCACCGAACTTATTATCCCAAATACTGGGAGGATCACGTTTTCTTTTAACGCCATTGTTACATTAATACCAAATAAAATTTATACCTAAATAACGTATTTAAATGTAACTTGTTTTGTTCGCAAGATATTTTCTTAACATATTTGAAAGTAATAATAATCACCTACTATAATAATCATTGTTAGTATCATTATTGTATTTGAATTAAGATGGTAATTTTGGGTGTCTGATGAGGGCTAAATCTGAACTGTTCATACATGTCATTTTCCAATTACAGAGACGACGAAAAAACGCAATCTTACCCGAATAGATTTTCTAAAATATCCAAGAACTCGAAACCAAGTACCCGTTAATTTCCACCAACATTCACCTCCTTTTGTAGCCCCAAAAACCCTCCTTGGCTGTTTACTCGACAAGAGAATTACCGGAGCCTTAAAATTTCACTCGAGAAAACTTTTGATCATCAAAGTCTCCCGCAATCTGAGGGTGGAATTTGATATCACAACAACAGAAGTTTGGCAGAGTTTAACGATGTTAAATATAACCTGTTAATCAGGTAAAAAAGCAACATGAACTCATTAATGAACTTCCCTTTACGACAATCCCTAGTATGGTAAACAATAATTTTTTTTTAAACAGTTTCTAAAAGAATTTACTTAAAAGAGGATTCTCCAATATCAAGAGTAAGGATCGCATTCTTGCTAAACGTTATACTAATGAATGAAAATTCGATATCTAGTGAACAACTTATCTCCTAATTTAAGTCTTTGCTTAGCACAGCTATTATGCTGCACACGCTGACGTAAGTCTCTCTTTATAATTTATATATTATGAAAAATCTATTCTAATGATGTTACTGTTCATAAATGTTTTTATCAAACACAGACACACACACACACACATATAGGCTATATATATACACACACACACACACATATATATATATATATATATATACATATATATATATATATATATATATGTATGTATATTTATATATGTATATATATACATATATACACATACGCAGACACACATTTATATATATATATATATATATATATATATATATATATATATATATATTATATATATATATATATATATATGGGTGTGTTTATATATACATATATACACACGCAGACACATTTATATATATATATATATATATATATCATATATATACATACATATATATATATATATATATAATTTATATATCATATATATATATATATATATATATAATATACGCCTACTGATGCAAAAGGCCTCGGTTAGATTTCACCAGTCGTCTCAATCTTGAGCTGAAATCATCTACTTCAAAAATTATATAAATAAAAGGATAAACCTCAAAATAATATCACAGAAGTGTATTAAATGACCATATACATTTGCATTGTTATTGTTCTTCCTTGAAGTCGCCATGGATTCGCCCCTTGCCTCCATCATAAAAGCTGAAGACCAACCTCGAGCGAGAGCTACGAAGGAATCGTAAACAAATGTTCACGCTCTTTTCCAAGTCTTCATTTATCATCCGTTCATTCTCTACTAGTTGCATCCTTCTTCATTTAAATTTTTCTATATATTTGTGAAGACAATTACGAAAATATTTAAAGACTATAGCAATCCCAAACACTGCTCCTCGATTCGTGTTGAAGATGTGAAATCTTCCAAATTTCTTCAGCGGAAAAGATGATTCTGAAACGAATTTGTAATCTTGAAAGATTTCCCACTTGAGAGAGAGAGAGAGAGAGAGAGAGAGAGAGAGAGAGAGAGAGAGAGAGAGAGAGAGTGTGCATGCGTTGAAAACACACAATTCTTCTCTGAAGACTTTTTGAGAATACCTCCACAGCCCTAGAAACTGCATTCTCTTATGAAGACTTCTTCGGCCTTTTCTTTCTTCTTACGTCAGAATGAAGAAACTCGGATCTTTTTCTTATCCTTCCATACCCTCTACTTTTGCATAGTTTCCACCTTATTCTGCAAAATCTCAATTTTTGGTTAATCAACGTAATGGACTTTATTTCTTATTTAAAATTCACCCTCTCCTAAACTGATCAACGACTTATCATTAGTTCTTTTCGGATTCTTTCAATCTTTTCTCCCGTTCTCATTTCTGTCTCCCTCTTCTTCCTGTATTTTCTGTTGGAATCCTTTCAAATAAATCAACTTTTAGTCTTCAACATTTTTCTTGTTTTTCTTTTCCAGACTACCTTCCAGGTTTCCACTTCTTCACGATGTATTTTTCCTTATCTAGCATTTCTGCTTGGAGACAAAGAAAAATTTGAAGCCGACTTGGAAATGTCCCGTTATTCCATATTTCTTCTCACAGAGAGTCTAAAGACCTTTTGGAGCTCTGCCGGGAACTATTTCATATCCTGAAGACTTTTTGCTTTCGAAAAGACTTCATGACCATTTTATTAAAACTGAGCTTGATAGAGGAACTCTTTAGTGTTGGGCCAGCGGAACTCTCCCCTTCCCACTGGAGGGGAACGGGGCTCCCCCGCTCTCGCTGGCGCGGGGAGGGGCTCCCCAGCTCTTGCTGGCGCGGGGAGGGGCTCCAAGGGCTCCACGCATTCACTGGCGTGGGGAGGGGCTACCCCGCTCTTGCTGACGTAGGGACGGGCTCCCCAACTCTTGCTGGCAGGGGGAGGGGTTCCCCGCTCTCGCTGGGGCGGAGAGTCACTACCCCGCTCCTGCAGGAGTGCAGAGGCCACCCCGACTTTGCTAGTTACTACAGCTATAAATATGTACAGAGACAATGCAACGTTCGTTTGCTATATGGAGCGTTTTGATTTAAAATCATCCATTCATTGAGATACTGACGCTATAGAGTCATTAGGTCTTGTATCTAGCCAGACACACTATATTGGATCCCCCCACTCTGGTTACGGCTCATTTTTCCTTTGCCGTCGCAAACACCGGATCATCTGATTTATTCTTTCTTCCTTCTTCTGTGTCCTCATACACCTAACAACACTGAGATTACCATACATTTCTTCTTTGCTCGAAGGGTTATCGGCTGCACCGTAATTGTTCAGTAGTTACTTTACACTTCGTAAGGTTAGAAGTCTCTCTTCAGTTACGGTATGCACCTCTTCTAGAAATAAAACACTTTAAAATTAAACCATTATTCTCAGGTCTTGGTTAGTGCCATAGCCTCTGTACCATGGTCGATCATTTCCTTGGGTTAAAGCTCTCTTGGTTGAGGGTACACTCCGGCACACTATTCTATATGCTTCCTTATTTCCTTTCCTCACAGGGCTATTTTCGCTGTAAGAGTCCTTGGGTTTATAGCAGCCTGCTTTTGCTACTAGGATTTTATTTTAGCAAATAATAATAATAATAATAATAATAATAATAATAATAATAATAATAATAATAAAATACTGTTGACGTATATTTCCAGAGAAAATCGAAATATTACCTATAAATAAAATAGAACTTCAATTACAGCTACCTTCACACGAGACACCTTAAAATTTGGTTATTTATATCCTGGAACAAGAAAGATGACTATTCGCATCACAGCGAGACGTGAACTCTTGCGTAAGAGATATCTCGAAACTTGACACAAGTCAGCAAACCTAATGAGCAATGGATCATGATCTCTCCTGAGAGGTTCAAGAAAAATTCCAATTGGACAAGAACAATCTCCTACAAATTACCTAAAATAAAGTGTTGTATTTAGGAAAAGGGAGGGGTGGGGAGGGTTGAATATGTGCGCCCGCGTGCATATCTATTTGAATATTTAGAAGGGTTGTGTACAGTAGTGTGTATATATATATATATATATATATATATATATATATATATATATATATATACTATATATATATATATATATATACTATATATATATATACTATATATATATAATATATATATATATATATATATATATCTCCATAGAAATAATATTGGTCAATGCTGCTATCATCTTCTTTATATGGTATCTTTCGACATAACTTATGTCATCCTCAGCCTATCTGCAATTATCATTACGTAAAATTAATAGATTAATAATATTAATAAAAAAATCATCCTAAATACATTGTTAGGAAGATATACTTCCAAAAACTGCCCAACTATTTCTAAAATCAAACCAATCAAGGGATATAAAACCATATGAAAGACTTATTACACATTTAACTATATAACTATATAAAAGTCTCGATAACTAATATACCTTCCTTCTTACTCAAATATACCAGACAATGTAGGCTTCGTCTCTCTCTCTCTCTCTCTCTCTCTCTCTCTCTCTCTCTCTCTCTCTCTCAAAAGAAACACATCTTTGAACAACTAGAAAATCATCTGATGTCACCAGCAAAGGGAACCCCTAACCTCTCAAGGGAAATATACATAACCCAGCCGAGTCCCCATCTACAGCAAACGGCGGCTTTCGATCAAATGCCTTTCGACCTGTTCAATTGCATATGTGGCTTTTCAGTGGAAGCTTTCACATTTTTCTGTGGATGCTTTCACATTTCTAAACGTGGCAATCATCGCAGCAATTACATTGAAAGTGAACGTTTACCCTCACTCTAATGAAATCTAAACTTAAAGAATTTTTTTTTTTTTTTTTAATTGTAAGTCTGTCAAATTCAGTCCATCAAACTGTCTTTGATGTTACCCAACAGTCAGTTATAAGACAACTTCATTTGACTCTTATTCTGAAAGGGAACGAATGGCGTTGGCATACTTAGCCTCTTAAGGAGATCATGCTTATTTCTAGAAAACAAAAAGTGTTGCTAAGGCTGCTGATCGTACATTGAAAGCCTCATTCTATCAGTTCACCAACTAAACAAATTAGTATTTTAAATCAAATCTATTTTCTTTCAAATTCTCTTCATGGTTATTGTCTCTCCCTTGAAAATGCCGTGAAATAATCATGCCCATAAACTGTAGCCTACACTACAAAAAAATTAAAAATTAGTTAACACACACAAGATCTATGATAATCTATAACCGTGAGAAATTTGGAAGAAGAAGGAAGTCACCAGAGACAATAAAACCATAAATTCAACAAATGGGAACGATAAATAATGACATAATAACATTAAGAGAGAGAGAGAGAGAGAGAGAGAGAGAGAGAGAGAGAGAGAGAGAGAGAGAGGTGGGGTACCATAATAGCTCAGTATTATACTATCAAAGAGACCTTCCACTTTGGTGTTACCATTCTATTAAAAACAGACATAACATTTGGATAACTATTTCAAAAAATTACCTCCAAAAAAAGACATCAGGTGAACAACCAAATACTACAATGGCGATCATTAATGAATAATTAACATAATTTAAGCCAATATCAAACGCTGGATAAAACCTCACTTTTTTAATGAAATGAATGAACGTCAATATTTGCAAAGGAATTGACTACACGGTAAAATTAGCCGGTTGGATAAGATACGTTAGGTAAAATAAAATACAACAAACAATGTTACATTTCATTTACGCCTTTCATTATTAAGCATCACTTGGACATAAAAATGTGTAGACAATTATATCTAAAATATACGTAAAAATAATTTTATATGAAAATTTGTTTAGCATGTTCAGGAAGATTTGCAATATATATATATATGTATATATATGTGTATATATATATATATATATATATATATATATGTATATATATATATATATATATATATATATATATGTGTGTGTGTGTGTGTGTGTGTGTGTATGTCAGCTGGCACTATAAGTAAGGTGAATGAGATTAAATATTTGTTTTGGATCATTTAATAGAGAATTTCCAAAGTAAGGTGATAAAACAATGTGATGTACTGGACATAAAGAAACACAATATAGAAGAATATGAGAATACCTAGTACTGATGGTTGCTTGCTGAGAGTTATTTAAAGATTTTCATTTTGAAATGAAATAGGTTTGAAGAGTATGAAAATTACTCTGAGACAAGGTGTGTAATGTCACTCTTACCGTTCTACATATTAAGAATGAACAAAGGATAAAAGCGCAAAGTTATTAATAAGAAAACGAACTGTATATGGCACGGAAAAATGAATGCTGTAGTAGATGAAACTAATGTGATTGGTGAGAGTGACGACAAATTCCAGAAATCGTTAAATACTCACCAGTGTATGCGACCCGTCATAATGACGGCTACATATTTAGATAGATATGCATACACACAGATTTACCCTTACCCTAAACAACATGGCAGTTTAGGCAATTTGTGGAAGATTGTGCGTTCCGAGTGGTTGCCGCTCAGCATGACAACAAAGAAATTTTATTATATATATGTATGTATCTATTTATCTATCTATCTATCTATCTATCTATCTATATATACATAGATCCTTTTTGAGTGGGAATACCTTAACGTGGTGAAAGGGTTTATGTATCGCCATGATCAGTAAAGCTGTAATAGACAGGGCTAACCATACTAGGTTGATTTGCTCTGAGCAATCAGACTAGTCTCTCCCACCATCACCAATCTGAAGTGGCCAACGTGGTGATGAGAATGACCAAACCCCAGATATGACTAAAGACATGGCTGAGGCAATTGTCCTGCAGTGGAGAAAAATTCGTTGCATTTGCTGTCGATGTTGTGTGTGTGTGTGTGTGTATATATATATATATATATATATACATACATATATATATACATATATATATATATATATGTATGTATGTATATATGTATATACACACAAATATATATCTATGTATATATATATATATATATATATATATACACACACACACACATATATATATATATATATATATATATATATATATATATAGAGAGAGAGAGAGAGAGAGAGAGAGAGAGAGAGAGAGAGAGAGAGACTTGCTCTTTATATACAGTAGAGGAGATGACAAACAGATGTTTAAGAAATATCTGGTAAATTACCATAAAAAGAGAATTTTCCCAAAGTTTTAAATTAAATTTCACCCGTTGAATCTCAAGTCAACTTGCCAACAGACAAACACAAAGCGGAAAAAACAAAAACAAAATAGGAACATATCTTTACTTATATAACATAGGTAAGGGAAGGATTTAGAACATGCTTGAAATTACTTTCCTGTCTCGCCAACCGTTTTGGGTCAAATATCATATGATACGACAAAATGAATATGAAATATACCTTTGAAGTTTCTATTTTTCTCCTAATGGTATTGAATTTCACATTTACTAACATTTAAGGCCCATTAATATTTGGAATTATTCAAATATCATAGGAAAGACTTTGACAGCTGATTAATATAAGATATATATAATTACATACATTACACACACACACACACACACACACACATATATATATATATATATATATATAGAGAGAGAGAGAGAGAGAGAGAGAGAGAGAGAGAGAGAGAGAGTGTGTGCTAATATAACGCTTCATCTGTTGTATATATCATGCCTTCCATCCAAATATATAAGAATATTAAGTAAATAAAAAGAAATTGGGAATCAAACAAGTTAATGATTGTAAAAAGAGAGGAAACAAAAAGTTCCATAAATAACAAAGCTAAATCAAATATAAAAGGAGTAAACATCACAAAACTCCCCCATTGAAATTCTCATAGCAACTGCCGATACTTGACCTTATACTTGACCTTATTATATTAAGGCGCCGTTCTACCGAAAACAAGTATTACATTTAAAGTAATCTTGACAGATTTCCTTGGAACAATCACGCTAAGTATCCGTCAACGATAAAGACCTGCTACTTCTCATAATCTTAACGGAAAGAAAAGAAATCGTCTAAAATCCTACGTGTTCACTCATAAAATGGCCTGTTATTATGCAAGACCATCTTTCAATTTATCATTAAACTCTGTCTCAACGATAAAATTATCCCCGCTTTGTTTTTCATCGACACAACGCTCTCTCTCTCTCTCTCTCTCTCTCTCTCTCTCTCTCTCTCTCTCTCTCTCTCTCTAATAACAAAGATAAAACTATCTCCGCATTGTTTTTCATCAACTCGAATAAGTATACATCCTTTTATAGAATTAATACCAATTTAAACGCTAGAGGAATAAGAAAGTGAACATACATTTTTTTTAATATAGAAATAACGGATGAAAATACGAACACATCAATGCAACTATTATATTCTTTCCATAAAACTTAGACCTCAAATTTCAAAAAAAAAATTAAACGAAAATGCCTTAAACTTATACCAGTCCGAGAGAGAGAGAGAGAGAGAGAGAGAGAGAGAGAGAGAGAGAGAGAGAGAGAGAGAGAGAGAGTTTCCCTGATTTTAGATATCTGCAAAAACCGTAAGGGCTTCAGTGTGTGAACTCATTTCTACCTCTAGATCTCTCCCACCACACGTATTTCCAGCAGTCGTAACCGCTGCATTTTCGAAAGTCTCCTTTCTTCAAGAAATTTGTCTGGGTTTTATCTCCACAAATCTTGAGGCTTTAAACTCCAAAAAAGGAGAACTATCTTTCGAGTAAGTTTCCTTACTTCACGCACTGAACACGAATTTAAAGTTATTGGAATAATGTAGAAGAATTTACAGGCGTATCAACCATCAAACAATGTAATAAAAAAAAAATAATTACATATTTATCGCTAAATTTGTAGATATCTGCAAGTCTTTCCGCTAAAACCGACATGTGACATCTTATTTTAACCGTATAATAACACATTAGCCATTGACATACCTAACACACCTCGTTCTCCGGTCATGTATTTTACACACTTCATTCGGGACAGGATCACAAATTCGATTTTTCTACCCTGACCATTTGCCATCAAACTCGTATGCATAAATTAATTCATTACAATATCATGTTTCAAAAAGCATAATCTCCTTCTTGCCCGGTCAATTGGCCTTCGATTAAAAAAAAAAAAAAATTAAACAATTGCTATTTCTAAGATTTCATACTCTGGCTTCAAAGGACACAATCTCTGTATGCAAAAAATACACATTACAAAATCGTCAAAATTGTGGTCCCTCTAATCAGAAGGAAACAGAAAAAGCAACTTAACTAATGCATAATAAAGGACTCTAAAAATGGTCCAAAGAAATAGTCAAACCTGAATGAAACGCGTCCAGACACTAGAAAATCAACAATTTAACCATTCCAGTCTTATTATTAACTTCATTTCGATATCATAAATGAAAACATGCACTGGTGAATATGCATTCTATATTGCTTTAACCCAATTCATATTGTGTATATATATATATATATATATATATATATATATATATATGTATATACATATATATACGTATATATATACACATATACATATATTTATATATACATATACTGTATATACATATATACATATATATATACATATATATATATACATAAACGTATATATACATATATATACATTTTATAGGTAGTAGGTTGGCCAGGGCACCAGCCACCCGTTGAGATACTACCGCTAGAGAGTTATGGGGTCTTTTGACTGGCCAGACAGTACTACATTGGATCCTCCTCTCTGGTTACGGTTCATTTTCCCTTTGCCTACATACACACTGAATAGTCTGGCATATTCTTTACATATTCTCCTCTATCCTCATACACCTGACAACACAGATTACCAAACAATTCTTCATCACCCAAGGGGTTACTGCACTGTAATTGTTCAGTGCCACTTTCCTCTTGGTAAGGGTAGAAGAGACTCTTTAGCTATGGTAAGCAGCTCTTCTAGAAGAAGGACACACCAAAATCAAACCACTGTTCTCTAGTCTTGGGTAGTGCCATAGCCTCTGTACCATGGCCTTTCACTGTCTTGGGTTAGAGTTCTCTTGCTTGAGGGTACACTCGAGCACACTCTCCTATCTTATTTCTCTTCCTCTTGTTTTGTTAAAGTTTTTATAGTTTATATAGGAGATATTTATTGTTGTTACTCTTCTTAGAATATTTTATTTTCCTTTTTTCCTTTCCGCACTGAGGTATTTTCCCTGTTGGAGCCCCTGGGCTTATAGCATACTGCTTTTCCAACTAGGGTTGTAGCTTAGTAAGTAATAATAAAAATAATAATATAAATACATATATATACATATATATATATATATACATATATATATATACATATATATACATATACATATATATATACATACATATATAAATACATATATATACATATATATATATATATATATATATACATATATATATATATATATATATATATATATATATATATATATATATATATATATATATGTGTGTGTGTGTGTGTGTGTGTGTGTGTGTGTAAATATCTCCCACGAATAGCATTTAATACCGAACTCTATCCTGGGAATATACATCCATCCACTTGGTATTCATTTTATGGTAACAGCTTCTGCCCGGGTGGAGATTCGAACCCCCACCTGTTCGGCTGGAAACCATGCCTGCAGGGACCAATTCACTACACAAGTCAATCTATTAATACTTAGTTTTGGGTAACAAATTAAATCATTTGACCTCAACGAAGTTATGTCAAGATTACAAACAAGAAGGATCAACACACAAATGACATGATATGATATGACATCAACTTAATCTAATTCACTTTATAATGGCTGACTTTACTCAAGGAATGACTCCTCTAAATCACCTCAGCTAATGAAGAAGGATAAAGCGCCAACACAAACAGGTTATGCAACAAAATATTCTTTTCTTTTGAAATATATTTAAGGAAAATCTTTTTATCTTTCGGGCATCAGAAGATTCGAATTTATATAATAGGTTATCTTTCAACTGAATAAGTCTTTATTCTGGATGAAGTTGTTCGGGTAATCTATCTCTTAAGAGGGGCAACACCTTAGATAGAATTAAATATATTTCCATATTCTCACGGAGTGCGTAAAAATGAAGATATCTTTACAGTGAATAGATTTTTTCACATATGGCAGGCGCAAACATCAAATTAAAACATATAGAACAATAATTCATAACATTGACTTCATGCTGACAACTTACAAATAAATAATAAATAAATCAGTATGTATAAATGAAACCTCTGATCTAGTGGTTATGAAACCACCAGGATTGTTTCGACAACTCCCATTAAGTCTCCGTGAATAATGTACCCAACAATAAGCCAACTTAGTATGTCGCATTCGGAATGGTGAATGGCATAAATCCTATCAAGAAACATTTATTTATATAAAACAAATCAGCTAAAAAAGAATTCCAAGAATCTTCCGATGTCTATAGAGTATAGACGACCTAAATATTGGCTGAGAATTTATAAAATTGAAAAAAAACCTTGATCGTGTAAGCTGCAAATTGACGACTACCTTTCAAAATTATCATCTCCTCCTACGCCTATTGACGCAAATGGCCTCGGTTACATTTCACCAGTCGTCTATGTCTTGAGAGCTTTTTATTTAATACTTCTCCATTTATCATCTCCTACTTCACGCTTCATAGTCCTCATCCATGTAGGCATGGGTCTCCCAACTCTTCTAGTGTCTTGTGGAGCCCAGATGAACGTTTGGTGAACTAATCTTTATTAGTGAGTGCGAAGAGCATGCCCATACTATCTCCATCTACCCATCATCATCATCATCTCATCCACATATGGCTCTCGAGTAATCTCTCTGATAGTTTCATTTCTAATCCTGTCCTGCCATTTAACTTCCAATATCCTTCTGAGGGCTTAATTCTCAAATCAATAAAATCTATTGGAGATTGTTTCATTGTCATACCATGACTCATGTCCTCAGAGTAACACTGATCTCACTAAACTGGTGTAATCTTATTATCATATGTAATTTCAGACAGAACACCACAGAGTTGCATTGCTTGCATATCAGAGTGCATGAAATATCACACGACGTTGGGCTCAAAATAAATAGAAGACAGACAGAGATGGTGACAACGGAGTATGCAATGGAAGATGAAACATCATTGGAAGGAGAAAGGATTAATGAAGTAGAATCATTTAAATGTTTAGGAACTATGATCTCCAATACAGGGTCTTTAAAATTAGAGTTTGGTGAAAGATTTAAAATGCAAATCAGACAATGACTATGTTAAGTAAAATTTGGAAACCTTTCAAAATATCAACGCAAAATAATATCAACGTCAACATATTGAGATTTTAAGTAACAATTGGATCTTCTATGGGTTGTCTTAGAGGAATATTACATTGGTGAATAAATATGTTTGTTAACATCACGCACGACATTATAAAATAAAAAGAGCAATCAGAGATTTCAAACCTCCGCCAACGAAGATTGTCAACATTTTACAAGTCTGAAGACCAAGTTTTCCCTTTCTGTTATGTTGACCAGGAATGAATCTGCTGCATAATAATAACAAAAATAACGACCTTGATTCACAGATCCATTACAAAATTGAATAGGACTTTCCCGAGCATAATACCTATCTGTTCTTAGAACTTGATAAAATCCGGCAGGAAGTTTTGAAGTAATTCTGCTAAAAGACAAACAGATATATGAATAAACGCTGGCCAATTTCTAAACAAAATCATAAGGCATATCATTCTACTTTTTTCTCTTTATCCAATGAAAAAATGACTAAAAATACGAAACGCTTCCTTTTCCTTTAGAACAAAATTTAAGATTTAAGAGATTTAGTAAAGCGGACAGGAAAATACGACCCTTCTACAATCCTTTTTGCATTCTAAATTTTTTCCTTAGATATTTTTTATCAAAATAGGAACATTTAACTAAGCATTTTTTTTGCAATGTCATAATCCTTCTTTAACATTCTTTTCATAAATGAATGCTTAAATTTGCTGATCAAACCTTATATACCCCAGGCGAGTTTTGAGTATATAACAGCACCAAATAAAACCAAAATATAAACTAAAGCTACTAAATAGATTTCCAACAAAACTAAGCAAATAATCTTAAACAATCTACGGGAATTATTTTATTGAAGGCCTCTTTTGATATCGAGTTATGACGCCACTAAGGCAATTAAATAGCCTACGATGAAAATTTATTTATAAATTCAAACACACAGACGTTATATTATATATATATATATATATATATATATATATATATATATATATATACACACACATATATATATATATATATATGTATGTGTGTATATATATAATATAATATATATACATATATATATGTATATTATATATATATATATATATATATATATATATATATATATGTGTGTGTGTGTATGTGTGTGTCCATATAAATCATCTGCGTCTTTTGATGCAAAGGCACTCGGCTAGATTTCGCTAGTCGTCTCGATCTTTAGCTTAAATCAATCCATTATTTATCATTTCCTACTTCAAAAATTATATAATTAATGGATAAAGCAGGAGAAAAAAAAATAAAAATATCACAGAAGTGTATTAAATGAACATATACAAAACGAAACATTCATGTTTTTATTGTTTTTCCCTGAAGCCGCCATAATCCAGTGTGAATTCTTTGCTAAACGTGGCGATGGATTCGCCCCTTGCCTCCATCATAAAACCTGAAGACCAAACTCGAGCGAGAGCTAAGAAGGAATCCTGGACAAATCTTTTCAAAGTCTTCATTTATCTCCACTTCTTACATCCATCTTCACTTTAAATTTTCTATATAGTTTTGATAACAATTATGGAAATATCTAAAGACATGAGCAATCCAAAAAACCACTCTTTGAATCGTGTTGCAAATCTGGAATCTTCCAAATGTCTTCGGCGGAAAAGATGATTCCTACGCCGAAATGAATTTGTTCTCTTCAAAGATTTCCCCATTTTCTTTTAGTTTATTTGGCTCCTTTTTCGGAGTTTTATCAGATTGCAGAGAGAGAGAGAGAGAGAGAGAGAGAGAGAGAGAGAGAGAGAGAGAGAGAGAGAGAGAGAGAGAGAGAGAGAGAGAGAGAGAGAGAATATGTATGCGTCGAAAGGATGTAATTCTTCTTTGAAGACTTTCTAGGAATACCTCCGGAGCTCAGGAGACAGCATTCTCTTATGAAAACTTGTTCGTCCTTTTTTTTTTTTTTTCTTACGTCAGATTCAAGAAATTTAGATCTTTCTCTGGTCGTTCAATATTCTCTACATCTGTGTAGTTTTTGCTTTATTGTGCACAATCTTCATTTTTGGTTCTTCAACATTTACTTTCTCATTTCACATGCGCATATCGTACACTGATCAACGATCTATTATTAGTTCTCCTTTTCGGATTCTTTCCAACTTCTCTCCTTCCTGTCTACCTTTTCTTTTTCTTGTATTTTCTGTCCGAATACTTTCAAATGAATCGACGTTTAGGCTTCAAGATTCTTTTTCTTTTGCTTCCCAGAGCCGTTCTGAACGGTTCCACCCCTAGATCCAAATAACTTCTGAAGACTAGGATTTGATTTTTTTTCAATTGTACCTTGCAACACCTCTTATGATATGTAAGCTATGGAAGATTACAAATTGAACATTGATGATATTTTATTGGCCCTTTCCGGAACTCAACTGGTAGGAGGATTTCAGTTGACTTGCAGAGCTCGTGTTCTGGCGAAACAGGATCAACTGGAGGCTTTTCGGAACACCTTCATTTACAGATAGTTTGGTGGTTTCTGCCTAAGTTGCCCAGCTTTGAATATTACAATGAACGTACATTGAAAGGTTCAATTGCTTGGGCTTTTGCGACAATGTCCTATAATTAGAGACTTATGAAAAAATACGTGGCTTGGTATTGGTACAGAGACGGATTGTGGGAAATGAGGAAGGAGGCAGAATGGTTGGCAGGAAGGCATTATATTGGCAATTACACAGAGTGTGCTAACCACGGGCTCTTTCACTACAGAATGGTTCAACTGAGTGGTGAGCGATGTGTGATTCTTGAACAGAATTGTTCCAAATTTAACACTGAAGAATAGACGTATCCTTCATAAAGCATTGGTAAATACAGTGTGTTACTCATCGTTTACCTGGGCATGATGGCGTAAGCAGATAAATCGCCATTATTCATCGCCCTGATGGGTAAAAAAAATGAATGCCATCGATTTCTCTGAGATATCTGACGAAATGATGACACGGTACTGAAATCCCTCTTGAAATCTAGTAGGAAACTGACGTACTAAAGAAAGATCATGAAAAACTAGAATTTCTAGTTTTTCAAAATCTTCACAAGAGAACCGTGACAAAGAGCCTTTAAGCCAAAGAACCTCAAATGTCAGAACTATGGCACTTCAAAATAAAAGTCAAAGAGCATCTAATGCTAGAAGTATGGAACCTCAAAATAGATGTCAAAGAGCATCTAATGCTAGAAGGATAACACCTCAAAATAGAGGTCAAAGACCATCTAATGCTAGAAGGATGGACCCTCAAAATAGAGGTCAAAGAGCATCTAATACTAGAAGGATGACACCTCAAAATAGAGGTCTGCATCCAATGCTAGAAGAAAGGCACCTCAAAATAGAGGTCAAAGAGCATCTAATGCTAGGAAGATGGCACTCCGAAATAGAGGTCAAAGAGCATCTAATGCTAGGAAGATGGCACCCCGAAATAGAGGTCAAAGAGCATCTAATGCTAGAAGGATGACACCTCAAAATAGAGGTCTGCATCCAATGCTAGAAGAAAGGCACCTCAAAATAGAGGTCAAAGAGCATCTAATACTAGAAGGATGACACCTCAAAATAGAGGTCTGCATCCAATGCTAGAAGAAAGGCACCTCAAAATAGAGGTCGAAGAGCATCTAATGCTAGAAAGATGGCACCCCGAAATAGAGGTTAAAGAGCATCTAATGCTAGAAGGATGACACCTCAAAATAGAGGTCTGCATCCAATGCTAGAAGAAAGGCACCTCAAAATAGAGGTCAAAGAGCATCTAATGCAAGGAAGATGGCACCCCGAAATAGAGGTCAAAGAGCATCTAATACTAGAAGGATGACACCTCAAAATAGAGGTCTGCATCCAATGCTAGAAGAAAGGCACCTCAAAATAGATGTCAAAGAGCATCTAATGCAAGGAAGATGGCACCCCGAAATAGAGGTCAAAGAGCATCTAATACTAGAAGGATGACACCTCAAAATAGAGGTCTGCATCCAATGCTAGAAGAAAGGCACCTCAAAATAGAGGTCAAAGAGCATCTAATGCTAGAAAGATGGCACCCCGAAATAGAGGTTAAAGAGCATCTAATGCTAGAAGGATGACACCTCAAAATAGAGGTCTGCATCCAATGCTAGAAGAAAGGCACCTCAAAATAGAGGTCAAAGAGCATCTAATGCAAGGAAGATGGCACCCCGAAATAGAGGTCAAAGAGCATCTAATACTAGAAGGATGACACCTCAAAATAGAGGTCTGCATCCAATGCTAGAAGAAAGGCACCTCAAAATAGAGGTCGAAGAGCATCTAATGCTAGAAAGATGGCACCCCGAAATAGAGGTTAAAGAGCATCTAATACTAGAAGGATGACACCTCAAAATAGAGGTCTGCATCCAATGCTAGAAGAAAGGCACCTCAAAATAGAGGTCCGCATCCAATGCTAGAAGAAAGGCACCTCAAAATAGAGGTCAAAGAGCATCTAATGCTAGAAAGATGGCACCCCGAAATAGAGGTTAAAGAGCATCTAATGCTAGAAGGATGACACCTCAAAATAGAGGTCTGCATCCAATGCTAGAAGAAAGGCACCTCAAAATAGAGGTCAAAGAGCATCTAATGCAAGGAAGATGGCACCCCGAAATAGAGGTCAAAGAGCATCTAATACTAGAAGGATGACACCTCAAAATAGAGGTCTGCATCCAATGCTAGAAGAAAGGCACCTCAAAATAGAGGTCAAAGAGCATCTAATGCTAGAAAGATGGCACCCCGGAATAGAGGTCAAAGAGCATCTAATGCTAGAAAGATGGCACCCCGAAATAGAGGTCAAAGAGCATCTAATGCTAGAAAGATGGCACCCCGAAATAGAGGTCAAAGAGCATCTAATGCTAGAAAGATGGCACCCCGAAATAGAGGTCAAAGAGCATCTAATGCTAGAAAGATGGCACCCCGAAATAGAGGTTAAAGAGCATCTAATACTAGAAGGATGACACCTCAAAATAGAGGTCTGCATCCAATGCTAGAAGAAAGGCACCTCAAAATAGAGGTCAAAGAGCATCTAATGCTAGAAAGATGGCACCCCGAAATAGAGGTTAAAGAGCATCTAATGCTAGAAGGATGACACCTCAAAATAGAGGTCTGCATCCAATGCTAGAAGAAAGGCACCTCAAAATAGAGGTCAAAGAGCATCTAATGCAAGGAAGATGGCACCCCGAAATAGAGGTCAAAGAGCATCTAATACTAGAAGGATGACACCTCAAAATAGAGGTCTGCATCCAATGCTAGAAGAAAGGCACCTCAAAATAGAGGTCGAAGAGCATCTAATGCTAGAAAAATGGCACCCCGAAATAGAGGTCAAAGACCATCTAATGCTAGAAGGATGGACCCTCAAAATAGAGGTCAAAGAGCATCTAATACTAGAAGGATGACACCTCAAAATAGAGGTCTGCATCCAATGCTAGAAGAAAGGCACCTCAAAATAGAGGTCAAAGAGCATCTAATGCAAGGAAGATGGCACCCCAAAATAGAGGTCAAAGACCATCTAATGCTAGAAGGATGGACCCTCAAAATAGAGGTCAAAGAGCATCTAATACTAGAAGGATGACACCTCAAAATAGAGGTCTGCATCCAATGCTAGAAGAAAGGCACCTCAAAATAGAGGTCAAAGAGCATCTAATGCTAGGAAGATGGCACTCCGAAATAGAGGTCAAAGAGCATCTAATGCTAGGAAGATGGCACCCCGAAATAGAGGTCAAAGAGCATCTAATGCTAGAAGGATGACACCTCAAAATAGAGGTCTGCATCCAATGCTAGAAGAAAGGCACCTCAAAATAGAGGTCAAAGAGCATCTAATACTAGAAGGATGACACCTCAAAATAGAGGTCTGCATCCAATGCTAGAAGAAAGGCACCTCAAAATAGAGGTCGAAGAGCATCTAATGCTAGAAAGATGGCACCCCGAAATAGAGGTTAAAGAGCATCTAATGCTAGAAGGATGACACCTCAAAATAGAGGTCTGCATCCAATGCTAGAAGAAAGGCACCTCAAAATAGAGGTCAAAGAGCATCTAATGCAAGGAAGATGGCACCCCGAAATAGAGGTCAAAGAGCATCTAATACTAGAAGGATGACACCTCAAAATAGAGGTCTGCATCCAATGCTAGAAGAAAGGCACCTCAAAATAGAGGTCAAAGAGCATCTAATGCAAGGAAGATGGCACCCCGAAATAGAGGTCAAAGAGCATCTAATACAAGAAGGATGACACCTCAAAATAGAGGTCTGCATCCAATGCTAGAAGAAAGACACCTCAAAATAGAGGTCAAAGAGCATCTAATGCTAGAAAGATGGCACCCCGAAATAGAGGTTAAAGAGCATCTAATGCTAGAAGGATGACACCTCAAAATAGAGGTCTGCATCCAATGCTAGAAGAAAGGCACCTCAAAATAGAGGTCAAAGAGCATCTAATGCAAGAAAGATGGCACCCCGAAATAGAGGTCAAAGAGCATCTAATACTAGAAGGATGACACCTCAAAATAGAGGTCTGCATCCAATGCTAGAAGAAAGGCACCTCAAAATAGAGGTCGAAGAGCATCTAATACTAGAAGGATGACACCTCAAAATAGAGGTCTGCATCCAATGCTAGAAGAAAGGCACCTCAAAATAGAGGTCCGCATCCAATGCTAGAAGAAAGGCACCTCAAAATAGAGGTCAAAGATCATCTAATGCTAGAAAGATGGCACCCGAAATAGAGGTTAAAGAGCATCTAATGCTAGAAGGATGACACCTCAAAATAGAGGTCTGCATCCAATGCTAGAAGAAAGGCACCTCAAAATAGAGGTCAAAGAGCATCTAATGCAAGGAAGATGGCACCCCGAATAGAGGTCAAAGAGCATCTAATACTAGAAGGATGACACCTCAAAATAGAGGTCTGCATCCAATGCTAGAAGAAAGGCACCTCAAAATAGAGGTCAAAGAGCATCTAATGCTAGAAAGATGGCACCCCGGAATAGAGGTCAAAGAGCATCTAATGCTAGAAAGATGGCACCCCGAAATAGAGGTCAAAGAGCATCTAATGCTAGAA
>NC_090727.1:34193193-34200693 GCF_036898095.1 Palaemon carinicauda
GGGAAAGTGAAGGGGGAAGACAGGAGGAGGAAGGGAGTGGGAAGGGGGGAGGATAGGAGGGGGATGGGAAAGTGAAGGGGGGGACAGGAGGAGGAAGGCAATGAGAAGGGTGCGTAAAGGAGGGAGAAGGGAGTGAGAAAGAGGGAGGATAGGAGGAGGAATGGAGTGAGAAGGAGGAAAGGAGGAGGAAGGGAGTGAGAAGGAGGAAAGGAGGAGGAATGGAGTGAGAAAGGGTATGAAAGGAGGAGGAATGGAGTGAGAAAGGGTATGAAAGGAGGAGGAAGGGAGTGAGAGGGAAGAGGAGAGGAAGGGAAGGGAGTGGGAAGGTGGGAGGAAAGGAGGAGGAAGTGATTGAATGGGAAGAGGAAAAGGAGGGGGAAGGGAGTGAGAAGGAGGGAGGAAAGGAGAGGGATGGGAGTGAGAAGGGGGAGTAAAGGAGGGGAGGGGAATGGAAAGGGGTTAGGAAAGTTGGAGGAAGGGATTGAGAAGGAGGGAGGAAAGTAACGGAAAGGGAGTAAGGTGAATGAGGAAAGGAGGGGAAGGGAGTGGGAAGGAGGTAAGGAGGGGGAAGGGAATTAGAGGGAAGAGGATAGTATGGGAAGGGAGTGGGAAGGGGGAAGGAAATGATGAGGAAGGGAGTGGGAAGGGGGGAGGAAAAGAGAAGGAAGGGATTGAGAAGGTGGAGGGATTGAGGGGAAAGGGGGAGGAAAGAAAGGGAAGGGAGTGGGAAGGGGGTAGGAAAGTTGGAGGAGGGGAGTGAGAAAGAGGGAGGAAAGGAGGGGAAAGGGAGTGAGAGGGAGGAGGAAAGGAGGGGAAGGTAGTGGGAAGAGGGGAGGAAAGGAGGAGGAGGAAGGGAGTGGGAAGGGGGAGGAAATGAGGAAGAAGGGATTGAGAAGGAGGAGGAAATGAGTGGGAAGGTGGGAGGAAGGGAGGGGAAGGGAGAGGGAAGGGGGTAAGAGATGTTGGAGGAAGGGAGTCAGAAGGAGGAAGGAAAGGAGGGGATAGGGAGTGAGAGGGAGGAGGAAAGGAGAGGAAGGGAGTGGGAAGGGGGAGGGAAGGAGGAGGAAAGGAGTGGGAAGGGGGAGGGAAGGAGGAGGAAAGGAGTGGGGATGGGGGAGGAAAGGAGGAGGAAGGGATTGAGAAGAAGGAAGAAAGGAGGGAGGAAGTGAGGGAGGAAGTGAGTGAGAAGGAGGGAGGATATGAGGGGGATGGGAGTGTGAATGGGGGAGGAATGGAGGGGAAGGGTCCCTCTGGGTGTTAACAGAGGATACCCATGATTCCTCCGGAATCGCCGGAGGTGCTTCCATCATTCATCTTGATTTAACCTAATTCTAGAAAATGACAGATGTGATTCCTTGAGGCCGACATCTGAGGCTCCGGAGACTTTTGCGTCTTTGTAAATCACACACTGTCTCCACGAAATGATGGAAGGGATGATAGATCTCCGAGGGAGTATTTCTTCCGATCTCTAGAAGCAGATGGCTTTATTCAGTCCATTACCAGATACTCTCGACAGAGTCCCAATTGACATTTTGGTGAATTACCGATTCATGATATGAATCCACAAAATTCTCAAATCTAACTTGTGATTTCCAGATCCTTAGATCCTAAATATTTAAGCGCTCTTGAAGTCGTGTAATTCTTCTGAAGCCTTTGAAGCCAGCGTCTGACTTTCGAGAGAAGTAAAAGTGTCTAGAGCCTTTATGGAAATTCCATATGATCCTAATGTCTTCAAGGGATTGTGGAATGCAAGAGAAGGGACATCTATCTTTTTCTAATATAAAGTTGAATCAAAATACAGCATGGAAAAACCTCTGGCGATTCCGGAGGAATCAAAGGTTCTCGGTTTATCTGGGGAGACCACCTTTGGTGCCTCCCGGAGGAGGCCAAAGATCCATTTTCCACCAAGAGAGCCTTTCGCTGAGGTTTCTCTGTGGAGAGCGAGAAGCTGATTTGTGGAATTTATCCATTCTGCTAATGGACGCTTGTAATTTCTAATTGATATAAAAAATATTTCATTATCATCGAATATATTTTATTTCATATTAATCTATTCTGCAGTGTTCACGCACACACAAACACACATGCACATACTCAGACACACCACACACAAACACATGCACATACTCAGACACACCACACAAACATACACGCACACACACACACACACACACACACATATATATATATATATATATATATATATATATATTTATATATATATATATATATATATATATATATATGCAATGTATATATACATATATATGTATATGTATATTATATATATATATATGTATATATATATATATATATATATATATATATATATATATATATATACATACATTTATATAAATACATATATATATATATATATGTATATATATGTATGTATATATATATGTATATATATACATATATATACTGTATATATATATATATATATATATATATATATATATATATATATATATATATATATATATTTATATGTATGTGTGTATGTGTGTTCTTCTGTAATTTTATAGATACCAGATATAAGGAAATATGCACACAAGCACACGCACACACACCTATATATATATATATATATATATATATATATATATATATATGTGTGTGTGTGTGTGTGTGTGTATGAATAAGCCTCTCGGGTCAATCGAGAACCCATGATTCCTCAAATAATAAAAATTTGCTAGTATAAACTGGCATAGAAAGACCACACACAAACGGGAGAGGACGAACATGTCTGAGACCTTTGTCCAGCATTCAACTAATCATGTATGATGATGATGATGACAGCGAATGATAGGACAAAAATAAATGTTTGTGGAATATAAACTGGCATAGAAAGACCACAAACAGACGGGAGTGGACGAACATGTCTGAGGCCTTTGTCCTGCATTAACTAATCATGGGTGATGATGATGACAACGAATGGTGGAACAGAAATCAAAATTTGCTGCCATAAACTGACATAGAAAGACCATAAAGAGATGGGGGTGGACGAACATGTCTGAGGCCTTTGTCCAGCATTCAACTAATCATGTATGATGATGATGTCAACGAATGATAGAACAGAAATCAAAATTTGCTGTTATAAACTGGCATAGAAAGACTACAAACAGACGGGAGTAGACGAACATGTCTGAGGCCTTTGCTCTGCACTCAACTAACCATGGGTGATGATGATGACAACAAATGATAAACCAAAAATGAAAATTTGCTAGAATAAACTGGCATAAAAAGACCACATAAGGACAGTAGTGGAGAAAAATGTCTGAGGCCATTGTCCTGTATTCAAGCTATCATGGGTGCTGATGATGACAACGAATGATAGACCAAGAATTAATATTTGCTGGAATAAACTGGCGTAGAAAGACCACAAGCAGATGGGAGTGGACAAACATATCTGAGGCATTTGTCCTGCATTCAACTGATCATGGGTGATGATGACGATACGAATCATAGACCAAAAATAAAAATTTGCTGGTATAAACAGGCATAGAAAGACCACAAACAGACGGGAGTGGTCGAACATGTTTGAGGCCTTTTTCTTGCATTCGACGAATCATGGATGATCATGATGATAACGAATGATAAACCAAAAATAAATATTTACAGCATCAACTGGTATAGAAAGACCACTAACAGACGGGTATGGATAAACATATCTGAGGCCTTTGTCCTGCATTCAACTAATCATGGGTGATGATGATAAACGAATTATAAACCAATTTTCCTTTATCAAAATCAAACTACGATAAAATCTAAGGCAATTTTATTGAAAATTTCACTATGCTTTATCGAAATATTTTTTTCATATTTTACCAAGTGTTCTTGTTAAAAAGTCAGCTGGTTTCGATTTTACCAACTAACATTTACAACGTACCTTTAATATATCGTGTTTTAAAAGTAAACAGAGAATGATTGGCTTAGAATATATAATAATACAAAATTTTAAAATACATCTACTACATATCTATAAAATAAACATTTTTCTGGGATAATCTTAAAGCTTATACAATAGTTACATTATAAGCAAGTTAACATGTGCAATGTTAGTTGTTTTAACTGTCAATATGTTTCCATAACATAGCGGTGTCCATGAATTTTTTTTTCAGATTCCTACCGTAAAGAATACATAAAAACATATAGTCCATGAGCCAGACCAGATATTGGTACCACCTGGGGTGGCAAAAGGTCACTGTGCTTTCTTGATAGGTATATATCCATTGTTGAAAAAAAAAGTTTGAAGCCAAGGTTAGAGCAGTAGCTTAATGCTAATAATCACCTCATGAAGATCTACGAATGGTCCCAATATGGGATCCTAAATTTTGGGGTAGGGGAAATATGAATTGCAATATCTTTTGAAATAATGGTCCAATTGCTACGAATGACCACTCAAAATAATGGGAATTTTATGTTCTACATAATTATATATCATATTTGCCCATCTGCTAATGAAGTAGGTCACTAGCGATCAAAAGGTCACAAGATTTTGCCCTTGCCTAAAATTAATAGCGTTGTTAAAAAAATCACCCCAGATACTGAACCAATGAGAATTTCTCCACTGAAATGGGCTCAGATTGGAGATAATAAGTGTCCAAATCCATTTTATGCTTAGAAATGTTAAATTTATTTGTATCTGAGGTATGGTACTTAACGGTATTTGACAATTTTTTTTAGAAGCCCATTTTTAGCCAGAGAAGAAACAAAATGAAATTACTCAATCTTCTGATCATTTAGTAAGCATGTTTTGCTGAAATCTGTTTTTAACCATTAAAATATTGCACTATGCATAAACTAAGTTACATTTTGTCAGGTTTACAAGGGACGAAGTCATTTGACAGCCCTGTAACCCATGTCAAACAGCATGATGTCAAAATGCCATAGCCCCCAGTACCAGAGGAGATGAAAGATGGAGCAGCCTTCATACCATGCTCTGTGAAAACCTTCTTGAGAATGCTGTTGACAGGTGAATCGGACCCCTCAGCTCATGTATCGGATCGATTACAAAGGCTCATTGAATCAGTTGGGCAACACCTCGTGTATGGTATAATGTGTGCAAAGGTAATACCTCCTAAACACATCCTCCTGCCATATGCTGTCAAATCCCTAACTGGTTGTGTTGAGATCATTCGCCTCTTAAACCGAAGTGGTCATGGTGTTTCTTACTCAAAACTTGAAGAGATTGACACAGCTCTGTGTATTCATAAGATGGTGTTGAACGAAGGATGTGTTGCCATACCAAGAGTTATCCAGCCTAATGTTCAAGTGACATTGGCATATGACAACATTGATAGGAGGGAGGAGACACTGAGCGGAGGAGGGACATCACACCGTGTTAACGGCATCATTGCACAGCCCAGGGTGTTTAGACCACAACCCCTCATATAGCATCAAATAAATGAAGAGAACCGAAAACATCGGACCATAGAGATTGAGGAAAGACTTCCTTCCATCTACATTGCTGGAAAGCGTGTTGGACCTCTTCTTTGTGGATATGTGGAAATGGATGACCAGGCAATGAATCATGAAGTGAAAAAGAAAACTCTGCTATGGTTGCTCACTTGTGCACATTGTGCTTCAAACTAAACTGTGGGGAGCTGGACAGGCTTCAACATTCAAGTCCGTGATGAAGTAGAGATCACCCCTGATGAAGTTGGTTATTTTACCCACAATAAATGCCCCTACCACTTTGCTGTCTACTGTTCATGATGTGTTGTGCCAGTGTCAATTAATCAGATCACTAGGTCTTAGTAACATTATCGTTGTGTTTGACCAAGCACTATATGCCAAAGCAACTGAAATAATTTGGAAGCAGAGAGATACATTTTCAGAAGTCGTTCCTCGGATGGGCACATTTCACACCCTGTGTACACTCTTAAGCATCATTGGTAAACGATTCCAAGATGCTGGGTTGAGAGATCTTTGCATTGAATCAGGTGTCATTGCTGAGGGGTCAGTAGAAAAGCTACTTTTGGGAAAACAGCACAATTGATCAGTTAGGTTCCACAAACTACTGTATGAAAGGGTTCTTAGAAATACATGGAGAAGATGAAATTGCCATTCGAAACTTGGTCAACACATTTTCCCAAGATATATGCCAGGAGACCTTCACAGAGACACTTAGCACCCAAGCATTTGTGTCATTGGCTGAACGTTTTGAGGCATACAAAGAGAGTCTGCACCAGGATCAAGGGGATCTAGCATCATTTTGGATGTCGTACTTGGACATGGTAGACATCATGTTGAACATGCTGCGAGCTTCTAGGGAAGGAAATTGGTGTCTCCATCTGTCTGCTATCAAAGACATGATACCATGATCTTTTGCATATAATAAGCACAACTATGCCCGGTATCTTAGCACATATTATGCAGAGATGACAAACCTATCAACAGAGTGCCCAGATACCCTGGAGCACCTCTGGAACGGCGGGTTTTCCATTCAAATTGGACCTGCCAATCCATTTGGAAGGATTCCTGTGGATCAGGCCATTGAGGAGACAGTGAATAAAGACACCCAGATACCAGGAGGGTAAGTGCAGTTAGTACACAGATACTACCTGACAGCAGAGTACAGAAGTTCATTTCTCGGTTTAATGAAAAGTGCAAAGGGGAGTAGCCAACCATTTTGCCACCCTGATGTCACTACATTACGGATAAAGAACGATGAAAGGGCAGTATCAATGTTGGTCAGCATGTTGGATGAAAACTGGACAAATCCATGCAGTTTCCCCTCTGAGCTAATCAGCTTCTCCACAGGAATGATCGCTCCTGACAACATAGCAAAAGATCTTTTAGGGGCCAAGGTTAAGAGAACTTTAGCATTTAAAGAATTTTACAATGGATGGCTTGATATCAGCGCCACCAAGAGTTTTTTTGACCCACTAAAGAAACAAACTGAAAACATTTAGTGATATCAAAATGAAGAGTTCTGTGAAAACACAGGGACGGAGTGTCATCATATCTGCTAACAGAAACCTGTTTGCAAAAATGACGCTCATTGGACAGACCAGAAAGCTGGACATGAGGAATGTGCTGTCCTATCGTCTTGGTCCTATACCTTGGTCATTAGCAAACCCTGAAGGCACCCTACGAAAGACCAATAAGGCACAGCTCTCCAAACGTCTGAGAAAGGATCTTTCACCAGCCGATACCATCCCGTCTAATTCAGTTTGCATCATTGATGGAATGGCCGTTGTATAGAATATAATGGCCAACACCACAAATGTCTCTTTTGGAGAAGCTTCCAAGTCCATCTTCTCTGCGATCCTGAGGGAGGGGAGAGTTAAGTGCTGAATTGATGTTGTCTTCGACGTATACAAAGGAAACTCCATTAACAATGCTGTGCGGGTCAAAAGAGCGTCTGAGGGTGCTATGACGTTTGGTAAGATTGTATCTGGCCATAGTTTGAAGCAGTGGAAGAATTTTCTACATAATGAAAACAACAAGACCCAACTGATTGAGTTTTTTGTTGATGAATGGAGTAAT
>NC_090727.1:34215693-34225693 GCF_036898095.1 Palaemon carinicauda
ATCTTGCTTTGGAAGTAAAAGGAGAGTTGACTATACCCGCTGCCATAAACAAAGCTTCTTCCACAAAACAATTATTAAAATATCATTCAAAATGAAAAGGAAATTCTGAAATTTAGAAATAATTTTTCTTTATAAAATGCATTGCTCTATATTAAATTACACTAAGGAATTTGTGTTATTAGATACTAAATTAAATCCTAATTATATTGCCATAAATGCATCGCTAAATGCTGCAGTCTATTCAGAATGAAATAGTGTAAAAATTTCTCAAAGGATTTAGAAAAACAGAAAAAATCTCAATTGTATAGTCCTGTCGAAGACATCGATTGATTCCTCTCCAGCTACTTAGGGTATAATGCTACTCAAAAGGGTTCAGCTTATTTCCATCTCCGCCTTTTCCTACTTCTCAAATATTTTCATCCCTATTCATTTCTCTACCTTTCCCTCCCTTTCACACATTTTCGTCCCTTTACAAGCAAGACATAACTCTCCATGAACGAGGCATTAAGAAGACTTTCAACCTAATGGGTGTACTTAACCTTGAAGCAGCTATACTGTAAAGATGTATCAAGTAGGCATTAACGAGTTCACTTCAATTCCTGGGATCATACTTGGTGAGACACTTACCTAAAAGATACCATTAAGCACGTCCTTGTCGTCAAGGGACCTCCAACTGCACATGAGAGATGGACATTTTGCGGCAAATGCGACCGCGGTAGTGAAGTAAAATCCGTATTGGGAGTCTTCCAGCAAATAACCATGATCGATACTTAACAGCAGATCCACGGTGGACATTCCCACATTAATACGAGAAGGCATTTCGTTATTTGCAAGGCTGATGTTTTCACAAAAGCAAATTAATCCTTTACCTCATCGCCATCTGGACAAAACACATATAATTACGAATAAAAAAGCCACGGTGGAGAAAAGCAAAAACACTGATCAAATCACAGGATTACGTTAATGACAAAAAGCACCAGTAACCGTGAAAACAAGACGTTGTGCCCAGACGAAAACGCAACAACCAAATGATAAGTAAACGTATTTTTAACTTGAACCCGAGCTTTAACACACTCCTCCAACCCCAACCCCACGCTTCTCTCCTGAACCAGCGGAGAGGAATCCAGGTGTTCAAGTAGCTCCTTCGGCTGTTAAGCCATAAATTTACATGCGGATTTTCAATTAAACGATTGCGAGCTAGATTGAAAGTACAATATCACTGTCATACAAAGTGATAAACATATCAAAGGACAAACAGATTTGGTCGTAGAGGCATTTGTATTTGCACAGTATTTTCTTGGGTGGAATTTTTTCGAACTTCAATTTTTATGATAATTCGTGGAATACACAAATTTAAAATGAAGCAGCAAACAAAACTCTTTGGGACCCTAACAAGCCAAGAAAACTAGACATTTCAAACCACGTCTCTCAGCAATCTAAAAGCTTGCTGGGGGGGGGGGGGGGGGTGTCCAAAATAACCTCCATACAAGTCAAGCGGAACTGAAGCTCTAATTTCATATATTGTATATGTCAGAAGCTGACCATTGTATTGTACCTTTTTAAGAAAGAGATCATAACCTCAAGCAGCAAAGTTGATGATGAACGATTTCGTATTGACAATTATAATCTTAAAAGCAACAATTGTATCACGTTATTTGTGTGTGGATTATATTTGGAAAAAAAGAAATATATTTTTGGAATGGAAGTGGAGTTTGGAATGAGGCTACTACCGTGAGAAAGTTTTATATATTCTCATCACTTATTTTATTTTTGTCTATGTCTTCCCTCTTAGCCAACTGATTCTCCTTTTGGTACGCATGCCTTCTTAACTTCTTTTTTTTCCCTGAGGGTTATTAGCTGAAGATTGAAAGATTGAGTGCGCACTAACAGCAGGTGAGTGTACGAGATGGACATATTCCAGGGATTGGCTGTCGTCGGCACCAATATAGCGTCAAGATTCTATTGAAATAGGTATTTAACTGTCAAAAGATGTCTTGAATATATCTTATTTTATCTATTATGAGTTAAAACACACATTTCATAATAGAAAATGTAGATAAGGCATTTTTTTTTCGCCCGGGGCTACCAGATCTGATTGTAAGTGCTGTATGGGATTTAACCAATTCACTGTGGAATGACCATATCTTGTGGCTCAGACGATTGTGCCCATACTGCGGTATGACCATAATATGGGTTCTCGTTGAATAAATCATTACCAATGGCGGAAAATGAAATACAACCCTTTACCAAAGTCTTTTGCATTATATTAAGAAAAAAGTCCTTCCAGATGTTTAGTAAAATACGAGAAAAGGCGGCATATTCATTGTACGATAATATCAGTGATATGTTGGAAGAAATATTCTCTCTTTTCCCGTTTTCCCTCATCAATAGGATTAAATGGATAATCGCTACGTTCCCAGCTGAGAAGAAGAGTCTGGTCAGTTTACTTATCTTCATAATCTGCGTTGCTAACGACTGTGTATCTGTCAACTTTCCAATACAAATTCACAAAGAAGTTGGCAATAATCAATTGATCTATCTATCTATCTATCTATATATTTATATATATATATAAATATATATATATATATATATATATATATATATATATATATATATGTCTGTTGATACTTTTGTCTTTACACTGTTTGAATCTTGGTAGCTTACTGACATATATGATATATAATATACATGTAACATTTGCTAGAAATGTAAAAGTCTATTGAGGATGAGAAGAATTTGAATTTATAGAAAAATAAACAAAAAGGTGATAAGGAGTATTAAAAGATGATACGTATAATGCCAATGTCTATACAGTTGTATTACTTAATCCATTAATACATAGAATGATATCAAATATATGCAAATAATACATACATAGGAAAGACTAAATAGAATAGGGAATGAAAATAAGTAAACGGTTGTAGGCTACTTAATAAGAACCTAACCTTTAACCGCGACCTCCAAGGTCTTAGAAAGCAAAACTAATCCCTTAACAAACCGTGTTTAATCCAACTTAATTTCAGGTGTGCTTGTTGTAATGGAAAGTGATCGAAATAAGAGGAATCCTCCACTAAGTATTCTGAAAAGGACCGTGATCCGACTGCCAGATAACCTTTGCACGTGTATAAACAGATATATAGCCTGATTTGATTTCCAAATTTTACATAACCTAGCCATTGTCTGATTTGCTTTCATTATTTTTTTCAATTCCTCATTGAACTCCAATTCTAAAGACCCTGTATTAAAGATCATAGTTCCTAAATATCTAAATGATTCCACCTCATTATTCCTTTCTCCTTCCAATGATATTTCATCTTCCATTGCATATTCCGTTCTCGTCATCTCTTTCTTCTATTGATCTAGAGCCGAATCTCACGTGATGTTTCATGCATTCTGGTAAGCAACCAGGCGTTTTACTAAAAATGGCAGCGTCATCAGCATACTCTATGTCCGATAATTTCCTGTTACCAATCCAGTCCCAGCCTTATGCATTACAAAATCCATAAGGAGAATAAACTACATATGTGACAATACATTCCCTTGGATGACTCCACTGTTCAATTGAAATTCATTTGATAGAACTGCATTCACATATACTTGCACTTGCATTGCTCATGAACAGATTTAATCAAATTCAAATATTTAAGAGGAACTCCATAACGCAATACTTTCCACAAAATCGGCGGGTGCACACTATCAAAGTCATTTTCATAGTCCACAAATACCATCAAAAGTGAATTTCTACACTGCGCATTGCTGTACATGTCTTGAAATGAAAACGTTGTCAGTACCACTTCTACCTTTTCTAAATCCTTCTTGTTCATCTCTCATCTTTTCATCAATCTTTTTCTCAAGTCTCTTTAGAATGAGCATACTATATATTTTCATGACAACTGACGTAAGTGTGATGCCTCTGTAATTATTTCTTTCAGTCAGATCTCCTTTTATTGATATTTTCACCAACACTCCTAAGTTCACATTCATCAGTTTTTGTCTCTTCATGCCAAATTCTACAAAATAATCTTACAAGTACTCCGGGAGTCACTTCATTTTCGGCCAACATCATCTCGGCAGTTATTCCATCGTATCCAGGGGCTTTATATCTCTGAGTTTTTAATGATAGCCCCGATTTCAAACACTGAATTCATTCACGGGCACATCAAGGTCTTCCTCAGCTTCAGGTATATGAACCAAATTCATTCTTTCATATCTCCTATTCATGACCTCACTAAAGTGTTCCATCCTGCGTTGCCTTTCTTCATCTTCTGTTGTTATAACCGAACCATTTTTGATGGGTACATGCTTCTTTTTTGTCCCCATAGAGATTTCATTAATAATTCTATGAGTAATTCTTACACCATAGTCAGTCCCTGAATTCATAGCTTTGTCAGCCACTCTGCGCTCCTGTCTAAATATTCTCTCCGACCAAAAACACAAACACACACACACACACACACACACACACACACACATATATATATATATATATATATATATATATATATATATATATATCCAATATAGAACAGATTTACGACATGAATTATAAGAAGAGCAAAAGAGGCAATAATACAAAAAAAAATTAGGCGCTTCCCCAACCAAACCCCAAAGTCCTACTCAGATGTTACATTGCTTTCACTCTCTAAATATAATCATTTGCTGACAATCACAGTGACAACCTTTGATTGAAATTCTCGTACATAACGCACACAGATTTGGTGGCAATCACACCTTTAAACAGAAAACAAACAAATCGAAACAAAACCATAACAGCTCTGTCGAGGATAATTAAAGCTTTCACGAAAAAGAAATATGTTTGCTTTATGATCCCCTAAAAACCATAAATGAGTTACTCTCTTTCCTGAGAAATAAATTCATTACAATGTAAATAATTTGGTTCATACCTTTGTTTGCCGCAACCTTGTTCTACTTAAAACTCCTCCGGAAAGTTTGGTAATAGAAACTTTTACCGGGATTTGCATTGATCTAATCAGAAAGTTATGAATATTACAACCGGTCATTGGAAGGGTAAAATGAACAAAGCAATGTCAACAGTCGAAATTGAGAGCGCCAAGTACGAGAGACTCGATATAAGAGTATAAATTCAATGAAGCTTTCTCACCCAAAGCGCAACAAACGCATATTACGAAAGAAAACTGTTTTATTGAGTGAATTCAAGCACACGACATATCGCTTTCGGCTATAAAATTCATTGGGACACAAGCGCGAATAACTTTGAAGCTCTAATACTCTAATAAACCTATATATCTATATATAATTATATATATATATCTATATATATATAATTATATATATATAATTATATATATATATATATATATATATATATATATATATAGATAGATAGATAGATATAAGAAAATTAAAATTCGTATATTATATAATAAAGATTAAATAAAAGATTAAATCTATTTCTTGTGAAAATATAAATGCGAGTTTTCCTTATGACATTGGAGATTAACATTTGTAACTATCGAAACCGTCTTCTAATTATTATAAAAGAGGCAATTTAGAAACTTTGGAAATTAAATTTAGTAGGTTTGTACTGCAATCTTAATAACTAAATCTATTAATAACTATTATGCTAATAGTATAAGGAAATATGGTAATACGTGATAGGGTTGAGACGACAACCCAGGGGACTATTGGTGTGAGGCTGGCACCAAGCTGGAAGAACAGAATTCAAATCAGAAGTGGGTTGTCCGTTATTACAAATACAGTATATCTATAAACATTTAAGATTTATAACTCTTCTTGACAATTAATAGAAGGAAGCGTCACCTGAATACTTTCTATTTCTGAAAAGACGTCACAGCTTAATTAGCGTATTTAACAATCATATCATTTCAGCTGATGTGTTTGACAGTCAACCGAACAATAAGAAACTTAATCTTCTGTTTTTTTCCTAGAACAAATCTGACTAATTTAGCTTTTCGTTCTTCAAGTATATTTTACTCTTATTTCCATGCTTAGGTAGGTGTAGGCTCGAACGGCATTTTCTTTAATTAACACAGTTACTTTCCTAGCTTCTAAGATTTGTGTAAGTTAGCGAGAACTTTTTAAGGAATCTCCGTAATTACACCTTTTGCACAACAGTGCATCATAATAAGCAACCACGCTCTATTTATGTGTTATGACTATTGGACTTCCGGTGAATACAAAAAGTGCAAACAGGAAAATTTTGAGAGCGAGAAAGAAAAGTTTCATTTTCTCACACCGAGACGGAATCAACTAAAATCAGTCTAGACATGCACAGATAGGCCATAAACAGACGCTTGTGGAAAGTCATGTCTGAGGCCTTTGTTCTGCACTGGACTATGACTGATGATATATATATATATATATATATATATATATATATATATATATATATATATATATATATATATATCAATTTATACAGTGGTGGCAATGTATTTCCTACAAAAATCCTCGTCTTTTAGTATTTTTTGGTCTCTTCGGCGTGAACCTTTGGTAAAAGCAAGGCCTATGGGTATAAGCAACTGAGTATTTTTTTCTAATTAATACAACATTGCACTGTTTCGACAAAACTGTGGCTTTTTGGAGTAATTACGGTTTTCCGTTATGTTTTAAATCCCATTTATATACATACATAAATAAACACACACACACACACACACACACACACATATATATATATATATATATATATATATATATGTGTGTGTGTGTGTGTGTGTGTATGTATATACATTGTCTACGCTTCTCTGGGAGTTTTAGTAGTACTCAGAATCCCTATTTGATTAATGCCTTTCTTGGGCTGCTATCAGTTAAGAGGCATTCCAAATGTGAAGGAAACAAATTGGTTGCAGATACTATATTTAAGCTTATTAGGTTTCGGAAATTTTTTTTTAGCAGGTTGTCAATGATAGCCGGCCATAATACTGACAAGTACAAAAATAAGAAATATAAACATAATAAATGACTATATCATAAATGATAAAAATTGTATAAATAATATGATAAATTATAACGCGAGAATATCACTAAATGGTGATATTTGTTTCTTAGAACTGATAATGAAATACCAAAGCTTTAGGGTCGACATCATATATATATAAGTTACCTTAAAACTGTCGCAGGAAAAAAAGATAAAATTCGTTTGTAATAATAGCTAAGATTATGTAAATGTCTGAATACTAATGAACTAGAAAAAAAACTAAATTTAATGTTCCTCAAATAACAGCTTCACTAGTAGCTACCAGACTGTTATAAACAAATTATATCAATAAGGTTAATGCCTTTTCCTTTTGCATCCGACGAGTCTTCTAGGAGTACATGCAATATGGGTACACGCCAACCTCACTAACACACAGAGGATTCAAGTCAAATGAAGCGGAGCTCAAAATCTGGCTTCAAAGACAAGACAGGCTAGAAGAAGTCTTGAGAAAGATCCAGCAAAGCCTCGAGGCTGGCAACATTGCCTAAGAGAATCCCTACCTCTTCGTCTGAATCAAACATAAATCTTCAGAGAATAATGCTTAGGTCCTAAACAAATATCTACTTATATAAAACTTAATTCTTTTATTACTGGAGAATTAAGATGTGTCATAAGTTCGTGATACGTTTAGGACGCAATAGTTCTCCCCAGTGTTAACAGTCTTACTATCCTTGGCGGAAGGGGGACGAAGGTCTACCTAGGCGGTGATTATGTGCATACGTTCGCTCTGTCTCCAGGGAATTGAACGATAGTGCACTGGCGTCTCTTAAATACATCACTCATGGGCAAGCTTTAAACCTTAATATCATATAAATATATAATATTTATTGATGGATATTTACATTGTTATAATGAAGATTTATGAATATACGCCTTCTTACTATTGAGTCTGAAAGCTTTATGGTTTCATATCGTAAATAATTGGTGGAGATTTAGTTTCCAAAAATTAAAAGAAGTTTGTTGATGAAGACGTAAAGTAAAGAATTTGATAAGGATTCAATTTGCTATTCGCTACCGAGGATTTCATGAATTAATACAATCAGCTACTATAGGATCTACAGCTGTTCATAGTTTAAAACCAAATAGTTATCAACTATTTATATACTTTTGTTTAAAGAATTATGTAAGACATGGTTATTACCAATGTTAAAAGTTGATTTCTTCTATGCTATGTCTTGTGCTATCAAAAATACAAACTAAACAACACAAATAACTTCCTTTCAGTACTCTTACATCAACAGAAAACATTCCCCAGTATATCACACTTATTTAGGCTACCTAGCAAAACGACCCAACAAGGAAAATAGCAACGATCCTACCGGATGCCGTATACAAGATCCTAATAATCCTACAAAAGAATGGGAAATGATCCAATTACCACCCGGCCTGGTGACGCTGTTCGTATAAACAATGCTTCATCGAGGAGGAGGAGGAAGTGGGACATTTGCGATATGTGGCGATTTCGTTCCGTCAAAAGACCTATGGGAACCACCTGCAAAGGATTAGCTTATTTGATAACGTGCTCTGAAAAAAAAAAAAAAACGACTGTATTTACTGCTCTTATTCCTTTTCTCCTTCTCCTCTTGTTCTACGGTCAATGGGGTGGATAGATTAAATGATGTCCTTGCTTAGACAATATTGCAAAAAAAAAAAAAAAAAAAAAAAAAAAGGTTAGGTCTATAAATATCTTCACACCACGACCGACAAGACCTACAATTTAATGTCTTTGTTCAACGTAAACCTGAATAAATAAATTGCGAGAATAACCGGACAGACCATTCCCCGAGACAAGTCCTATAACTCAAAGACGATGAAACCAGGGATAGAATTTCTAAGGGACTGAAGGCTGGAGAACTCATCCAAAAATTAAGACATGAGAAGCAATGGGTCGCACAAAGGGAGAGAGAAACATTGTTAACAGATACGATAAAAAACTATGCACTTTAGCATATATATATATATATATATATATATATATATATATATATATATATATATATCCTTTTCTTATCTATATCCTCCTATTATTAACAGAGTGTAACCAATTTCCTTTCTCTATATAGATAAACAAATGATTTCAATTCGAAGCTGCATTCAAAATTTAGCAATAACAGCCCATTACAATTTCGTACTTAACAAAATTCCCAAGATCAAAACTGCAACAAAACGCTGTTTACGAGATACTGACTAATCATTCATGCATTTCCACCCTGCTTGCGTTTATCTGTATCGACAAAACTGTTAAGCAGAATAATTAAGTTGAGACATCTTCATTTGTTTGAGTGTTGACAGACGTGTATCTTATGACAACCCTCATTTAATTGCATAATAAAGCAATAGACACACGAGCGGAAGATTCTCTTAAGAAACCCCTTTTCGCCAGCCTGCTTCTTTGGGGGGAATTTGGAAAACTAATATTTTTTTCTTGCCAAGCTAGTTTCTTACTCATAATTCTAAAATAAATTTGAGGTACATTCGACTAACTAAAATCATTCATCTCTTAGACTTTCTAATTAATGTCTTTTTATTTATAACATGAATATTCAATACCGGGCTTCGTTAGGCAAAATCTGCAACAAATAATCTATCATATTGATGATTATTTTGCAGAAAATATATTTTGTCGACGACTATTCGATGATTAAATTCATGAAATTGTGGTCTTCCTGAAACACTAAATCATATTTAACAAACGTGCATAAATGAATATCAAGGTCATATACACCACTTGTCAGAGAGAGAGAGAGAGAGAGAGAGAGAGAGAGAGAGAGAGAGAGAGAGAGAGAGAGAGAGAGAGAGAGCATAAATCTTTCTTAGAACTACACCTCAAACATTTGTTTCTCCACATTATTCTTTTGCCTCCAGTTTTAACATCAGCATCATAATGAATGTAAAGGTAATTGAGGGAAGAAATATCTAAATCTGTCTGTGTAATAAATTAATTTTAATGTACTAATAATTCACACTAATGGTTATGAGAGAGAGAGAGAGAGAGAGAGAGAGAGAGAGAGAGAG
>NC_090727.1:34238193-34245693 GCF_036898095.1 Palaemon carinicauda
TGGTATTGCACTGCAGGTAAAACCTAATATCAGGAGCAATTCTTAGAAAAAAATAAACCAATGAGAATTCTGGTATCCCGGTGTCATGAGTAATTGATTAAAAAAAAAAAGTTAATTGAGAAAGAAGTGAAGTCATAATCATGAATTCTTTATTCATATTTCTACTTCCATATAAAATTATACAAAAACATCCACACGCGTGTTTAATTCATATTCATAATCACTTTCAACAATAGAAAAAAAAATAAATAGTATAAACATAATTGTTTACAAAAGGGATCCTCAATAATAATATCACTATACATAAGATATATATATATATATATATATATATATATATATATATATATATATATATATATATATATATATATATATGAGCATTTAACTACCACTGTAAGCAATTTCTCGAAACTAAAGCAAAATGGTTAAAGGTAGTCTACGACGCAGTCACGTTAAATAGCGATAAAAAAAATATCTATAGCCTACTAGCACATGAATACAATTTTCCAGTAAAAGTCATTCTAACAGACAGCAAATTTTTTAATCTTAACCTATGACTGATTTCAAGTACTTTGAAGCTTAATTCATGAAAGTATCTAGATCATAAACTAATCAATCTTCTAAAGGCAAATTTTTCAAAAACCGAGCTGCTTCTTGGCTACAAAACAATTGGATCAAGTCAGAAAATCAAAAAGTTCCTTCCACAATATTCATTTTCCTTAGATACCGAACTACAATATGGGACCCTTATGGCTGTCCAGGCTTTTTTTTCAATAATTCGAATTACAAATAAAACAGTCGATACTACTAATGCCTGACAGCGAATAATTTTGGGACTACCAAAATATATAATTATCAAAACACCTGTGTATGGTGAAGACAAAACCGTTAGACTACCTGTTTGAACAAAAATTAGTGTTCATAATTCTACAGCAAATATACCTCCATATAGGACAGGTAAATCTCTATTAACAGTATTATCCAGAAATAATACTACTGTCACCTGTACCATACAAAGGTTTTTATTCTATTAAAATATCAGTAACATGTTTAACTCCCATAGTTATTAAGTCACAAAAAAACGAGCGAATTCAAATAAAGAAGACTGCAGATAATATAGCCTTTAAGAAGAAAGAGACAATGAAAGATTTAAAAAAACACAACATTTTCTTATCATTCACGAGCGGTGAGGAAGAGAGCGAATATGGCAACAACGAACAGAACAATGTGCAACCTTTTTAGAGAATACTTTTATGAAGGCGACTAATGCATTCATTCCAGCAATTTATAGAGAGAAAGAGATAATATCGAATCCTTAAATAGAAAATCCTATTTTCCCAATAACAGAGTTCATTATAGATGACAAATGTTTGTTCAGAAAATTGCCATCCTTCTCCATACCTGATTCAAGTGTTGAGAAAAAAAGGTTTGAAGTTGAGAAAACTCCTATTAATCCATGAACCTCAATACCATTCTTATCAGAAGGGGAATAAATACCGCATATCTGTATGTTTGCTAATTACTCTCCTGTAAGTTTCTTCCCAGAGAATTTTCTTCATCAATTCTTGCTTATAGTAAAGCGTAAAAGATCAAAAGAGCAGTGTGATTGGTAGGGTAGGAAGTACTGTGTAACTAACTAGCTGCCTCACTCACTCTCATATATATAAATTTATATTTGATTTACAATATATATATATATATATATATATATATATATATATATACATATATATATATATATATATATATATATATATATATACATATATAATATATATAGATAGATAGATATATTAGATACATATATATATAATATATATATAAATATAAACATAATTATATATAAATGTGTGTAAATGATATATGCATACACCTCTTAAGAATAAACAGGATGGAGAGCTTTTGGTAAACAAAATATGAAAATTAAAATGTCACTTTCTCTAAAAAGAAAAGTATTTACTCAGATGCCATTTAACCTCCTTGGCTTCTACCAGTTTTAATATATGCATACGAAACCTGGAGCCTTATTAAAGCTATGGAACAAATAATGATGGGAATTATACAAATATACATAAAAAAGTATCTTGGATGCGAGAGCAAAATTAAGTAGAGGATATTCTAACATGTAAAATAAAATAAATAGACATGGGTAGGACATATAATGAGAATGACAAACAATAGATGGCCATTAAGAATAACGGAGTGCGTCCCTAGAGACTAAAAGAGGCAGGGGAAGATAAAGAAGACTGAATTGACGAACTAAGAAAGTTTGTGGGTGTGGACTGGCATAGAAAGACCAAAAACAGACGTAGGTGGAAGGACATGTCAGAGGCTTTTGTTCTACACTGGACAAGTAACGGCTGATGATGATAATTATGAAGATAATACACACACACACACACACATACACACACACACACACATATATATATATATATATATATATATATATATATATATATATATATATAATGTGTGTGTTTATATATATATATCTAATGTATTCAACTTTACTTAATAAAAAACGACTATCTCACTTCTAAACAAAACACCGATGAAAACCAGCGAGAATGATGTAATGTACCCTGAACAGACGAGTGGTGCCGAGAGGAAAGAGTAGTTAATACCAGCAGAGCTCTGCGGGACTACTACCACTAGATAATGAGAATTTTTGCTGCAAATGATGGAAATTACTGAATGTGAAGAAAATTGTCTTCCCGAGAAAGAGAGAGAGAGAGAGAGAGAGAGAGAGAGAGAGAGAGAGAGAGAGAGAGAGAGAGAGAGATATGTAGATAGGCATCTAGGTAAAAATTTTAAATGGAAAATAAACCACAATTAACAACTTTACAGCATACTCCTACAGAGACAAAATAATACACAGTAGAACGAAGGACTCCGCCAAATAAGACAGATGTTATAAAATAAATGAAATTAATATTTTACAAGACTTTCCGACAACTTCGCGTAACTCCTATGCTACAAGATCAACATCCTACAATAGCAGAAACCTCTTCTCTACACTAAAAACATATGTTCTTTGGTGATTTTACTGTAAAAAAAAAACAATAAAAATAAGAAAAATAAATAAAACTTATCGGCCCGAACGCAAGTTTTATCGGCCCGAACGCAAAGCCGGAGACACTTGTTAGTAACAGACATATTTAATCCTGTTTTATTTTCAACTTGAATGTTCTTAGATTTTTTAAATTGTGCTATCTTTCATCAATTGATCGTATACTTCTGTAGGTTTTTACCAAAATAGTTATAATGAAGACGTCCAATTTCTTCAAGTTCCAACTGAGGGATAAAGCTTCTTCAATAGACAGTAAATTTCTAGGCTTTGCTACGTAAATTTTCACATCCATTCAAGTACGAGTTAAAGTTATCAAATGAAATCACATTTCTGCTTTGTTTCATAATGTAAGAGCTGTATTTTTATCCCAAAACTGTCCTAAAATCCTTTGCCAATTTGAAACTGTCGAATCTTGAAAGTATCTCTCCTGAGCCACAAAGATTGTTTGGATTTCCAAGGGAGATCTTTAGTGACAGACTTTTTTTTTTAAAGTGAGTTTATCTTACTCGAGTTCACTTGCCTATTGAGGAAAATTGGTAAGAATTCACCACTTTTCTTTTTAATCTTATCACCATAACAGTAAAGCGTATGCTTTAAGAGACTGACAGGCGGCCAGTTTCAGAGAATCTCTCTCTCTCTCTCTCTCTCTCTCTCTCTCTCTCTCTCTCTCTCTCTCTCTCTCTCTCTCTATGTGTGTATGTGTGTGTGTGTGTTTAAACTGTCATGAAAGCATTGCATAAATATATAACCTACACGAGATCCCATATCCTTTCTATGTGGATCTTAAAGGGTAAAAACACCTTAAAATGTACGATCTTAAATGCACGAAACAATACAAGAAATTGGGGTTATTTTAATAAGAATGACATGTAGTATGATAAAAACAACTTACATTACCCCTTCATAATTTTGTTTCAATATCAAAATCTACAACAGGAAAGATGAAAATCTTGCCGTAATCAGTGCAGTGGCAACTGGCGTACTTTAACTATTGCCTTGTTCAAGTTTCTCACCTTTATGTGAATATATGAATTTAGATAAAAAGATTTCTCTGCATCTACCGAATCTAAGGAAAACATGTTTACCCTATACATTTGGCGTACTATCTACCTCCAGATTTCAACTGAATATAAGCATTAAATTGACAAATGACACTTTCTTCTTCCCTCAGTATTTTTGTTTTTCAATGGAAAACTAAAACTTAAAGTAAATTAAATATTGAAAACAGTACTATAAGGGAAGATATAACATTATTTTTACATTCACTTTAAAATAAAGTAAAACCAAATCGGTCTACTGTGAATTTAGAAAAAATCACAATCGAGTCCAGTGAAGCAGTGAAGTCTGGACGCAAGGAGTCTGCTGGAAGTCAAACCTTTAAAAATTATTTTCGCAATCTTTTTTTTTTCTTTTTTTTCTTTTTTTTTTTTGCTAATTACTAGTCCTACAAAAACTTATAATCGGAGCCAGCCATCCATTAGGTTAACCATATTTGGATAAAGAAAATGGGACAAGTTAACATTGACGTACTATGGGTCATATATATAACATGTATTTAACCCTTGTTGCAGATCTTAAAATGTTTTATATTTCCAATCCATGATCTTATCATTTCCTTGTTTCCTTTCCTCACTGGGCTGCTTTCCCTAATAGAACCCTCAGGGTTGTGGCATCCTTGTTTTCTAATTAGGGGAATAGCATGGATGATGATGATGAATGATGATGATGATAATAATAATAATAATAATAATAATAATAATAATAACAATAATAACAATAATAATAATAATAATAATATAATAATAGCCATAAAAAATCTACAAAGGAATGTGAACAAACCTACGGTATATGTATATTGTGAGTAGTGCATCACATTTGTTAATAAAGCCAAGGAGTCTGAATTTACTTCAAAAGTAATGCATGTCTCTTTGTCAACTATCTATTAGGATAGTATCAATGAAATAAGAAAATTTGAATACTTAGGGGTGTTGTTTAAAGTACTAGTCATAAAATCAAAAGAAAAGGTCTCAACGGTGAAAAACTAATTAACTTCTGTGCCACGTAGTGCAAAAGGCCTCTGGCAGATTGTCCCAGATTCATAACCTCAGTAGGGCAGCATGTAAAAGGCAATTATTAAATCAGTTTCTAAAGAACAGACTATGCAATTAACGTCGAGTAATAGCCGAATGACGGGGTAAAGCAGGCAGTCCAATCTAACTGAATATGAAAAAGAGTAAAGACACCTTTTCCCCCTATCTTGGGCTTCTTTCATGCTGAAACACAATGCCTCTAAACATCCGTATACAGTAAGTGGTTACGTTCGATTGTAAGACAGCCTCTTCTTTCTCTAATAATGAATGCCAGCAATCAAATTCAGAAGTTTCGTATAATCTGGAAAAGATATAGTGAGGTGTATTGAAACAGCTCCAACATATATAGTGATCGTTTTGCTATGGAAAAGGGGGCATTCTACTGGAAAATAGGCGGCTTCTGGGTAACTTCGCACATATTCTCGTACTAAAATAACACTTCATTATTCAAAAGCAGAGAGCTAATGTCAAACATTTACATACATACATATAAACGATATACATATCATCATCATCATCTCCTCCTACGTCTACTAACGCAAAGGGACTCTGTTAGATTCCGCCAGTCGTCTCTATCTTAAGCTTTTGATTCAATACTTCTCCATTCATCATCTCCTACTTCACGCTTCATAGTCCTCCGCCATATTGACCTGGGACTTCCAACTCTTCTAGTGCCTTGTGGAGCCCAACTGAATGTTTAGTGGCCTAATCTCTCTTGGGGAGTGCAAAGAGCGTGCCCAAACCCTCTCCGTCTACCCCTAATCATGATCTTATCCACCTATGGCACTCGAGTAATCTCTTACAGTTTCATTTCTAATCCTGTCCTACCATTTAACCCCCAATATCATTCTGTGGACTTTGTTTCCAAATCTACTAAATCTATTGGAGATTGTTTCATTGTCATACAATGGCTCATATCCATATAGTAACATTAATCTCACTAAACTGATATACAGTCTGATTTTGATGTGTAATTTCAGGAGATCATAGTTCCTAAACATCTAAATAACTACCTCATTAATCCTTTCTCCTTTCAACGATATTTCATCTTCCATTGCATAGTCCGTTCTCATCATCTCTGTCTTCTATTTATCTTGAGCCCAACCTCGTGAGATATTTCATGCATTCTGTTAAGCAAGCATTGCAAATCATGTTGTGTTCTGCTAACAAAGACAGCATCATCAGTATACTCTAGGTTTGCTAATTTCCTATCACCAATCCAGTCCAATCCTTCACAACTATCTCCAACTGTTCTACGCATTACAAAATCCATGAGGAAGATAAACTACATAGGTGACATATATATATATAATATACACACGTAAAAATATAAATATACGTAAGTATTATACATACATACATACATACATACATAAACACACATACACATACACACACACACACACACACACACACACATATATATATATATATATATATATATATATATATATATATATACATTGCTTCTGAATACTGAATGTAACAAATCCTAAACCAAACTAACCATCGTCTTAGCAAGCTACAATATTCTTCACCTTTTCAACACTTATCCCTACCTGAAGGGGTCGGTTCCCTGATGTGTTCTAACAGCATAAGGCATGGTCACTAATTAAGCAATGGTTTTTTACGATCACAGGCCCTTACAGTCATCAACCACAGTCATTAGCTGTGGACCTAATATTTTGACTAAACAATCCAACAGCATGGCAGGAGTTTCCACAGTTATTGGCATTGGGCAGAGTTTTTTTGCAAGACTGCAAGTCAGCAGTTGTCTTTCTAGTCGCCTTCTACGACAGGCAGGATGTACGGCGATAGTATTCTTACATCACTACAACAGGAGGTTTACAATGTTCGCAACCGTAAATGCGTAAATTCATCAGTAAAATATTTTTCTCTGCGTTAGCAAATTGACCCTCAAATTTTCTCCTGACCCTCCATCTTCATCACATCATCATTCTTCAGAATCTCCTTTCATCCCACCGTCTTTTTCTTGCTGCTCAATTTACCAGAATTTGTTGTCTCTCTTTTCAAAAGAATTTCAAGATAATTGATAAAGGTTCTCTGAAAAAATTCAGAGACAGAAAAATGTTTGCAACAAACTAACTCAAGAGCCAATAAATTTGATAAGATTCTTTGAGCAATTAATACACTAGTTTCAAAAGAAAGTGGAATTAAAATCTGTTGTAGAATGTAAAATCAAAGTTTTTGCCATTGATTTTTATTAGAACCAAGTGTCCATTGATTTAAAAGGAACCCAAAGGATCAAATGTCTCATAAAATTGATAGCATTGAATAAAATTCATTTAACAAGAGCCATCACAAAGATATCTT
>NC_090727.1:34250693-34263193 GCF_036898095.1 Palaemon carinicauda
ATATATATATATATATATATATATATATATATATATATATACATACATATATACATATATATATATATATATATATATATATATATATATATATAAATATATATATATATATATATATATATATACATATATATATATATATACATATATATATATATATATATATATATATATATATATATATATATATATATATATATATATATATATATATATATATATATATATATATATATATATATATATATATATATATATATAGATGTCACCATTCCCCACACCTCCCAACAAAATCCTAACCCTTCCAGACATGCCATTCCTGAACCTTCCTCTCCACCAACCCCCCCTCCAGCACCTAAACCTCAACGTCCTCCTAAACCTCCTTCCAAAGCAAAAAGATCCCCAACCCAAACTCCTCGCACTCCCTCACCTTTAAAGCTTACCTCTCCAACCAATTCTCCCAATGTTTCCCAGCCAAAACAACCAGAACCCAACCCATCCTCCTCTGCACCGATCACTCACACACCAAACATTTCCCACTCCCTAAGAGAATTTCCTAACCTACCTTCCACCGCCACATGCAAATCTAGCGCCTCACGCCCCTCCAAACATCCTTTAAACATAGACAGCAGTGAGTACGACCTCTCTGCTTGTCCCATGGATGCTCTGCTGGCAGCCATCAGCAACATCCTTCGTAACTTCTTGCGATCCCGCAAAATCAAATTCACTCAGGAGTCATTGGATGACTTCGTGTTTGACAACGCCGCCAAGGAACTAGGAGCTCAATTCCCTTCATAGTTCCTACTGCAAATAGACCTAATACAACCACTTGCAACAACCAAAACACCCAAGTAAAAGGGCTCCAATGGAATATTTTCGGACTTCGAACCAAGCTTGCATTTCTCTAGTCTCAAACTTCAGTGCAAAACCCTGACATTATCATACTGCAAGAAACTCTGCTTAATGAGAACATACCATTCCCGTTCTCAGGATACAAAGTATACACAACGTATCAATCACCAACGTCAAGAGGACTGACTACCCTCATTAAAAGCAGCATCCCCTCCAAACTACTACCAAGCATAGACTGTGGGACAGAGGCAGAGACTCTTAGTGTCCAGATATCTCTCCTAGCCACGACGCTAACAGTCCACAACATATACAAGTCCCCAGCAAAAAATATTGATGCCGAGGCACTCTTTGCAGCAGCCTCCAACGAAGACTCAATTATTGCTGGTGACTTTAACGCTCATCATCAGTTCCTGAACTCCATATCAGAAACAAATCAAACTGGCAGACACTTGCATGCCCTACTGCAAGAATATCCTGATGTAGCACTGCTCACCAATGTCGCAGAAGCCACCCATCTAAAAGGAGGTCGTCTAGATCTTACCTTCTTATCCAGTGCCATACAAAGAGGAGCCAAATGGCAACCACATCCTGTACTAATCAGTGATCACTTTGCCATTGAAGTAACACTCGAATTGCAGAAATACCCACCTCCTCCTCCGCCCCCAAAAAGGTGGAACCCAGAGTTTGCTAACTGGGAAAAATTCAAAACAGCCATGACAGAGTGGGCTCTGGAATATATCAAACACCCGCACAATGATATCTCCACCCTATCTACCGACTTTAGCAAACAACTAGAGGTAGCAGCCAGTGTATCCATGCCACAAAAAAAAAAAGAACTCTGAGAAGAAACATGCTGATGCCTGGTACTATAACAGCCGCATCAAAGAAATGAATGCCAGAATAAACAGGACCAGGAAACTCCTCAGAAGACACAGAACCGATGAGCTACATAATCTACTTGTAGAGATCATCAAACATTCTGTACAAGTATCACTGGAAGTTAAACTAGACAAATGGGACTCATGGTGCAACGAGGTCAACTTCAGCACATCCTTAGTCAAAATATGGGGCTGGTTTAACAAAGTCTCTGGGAAATACAATACACCCAGAGTTACACACCCAGACCCATTAGCTGAAGCCAAGAGGATTGCTAACAACTTTGCAGACAGAGCAAAAAGCATCAATCTACCTCTGCCAACCATCAACAGGCAGAGAACTCTGCTCCCAATCAGGAACAACATCATAGAAGCTGCCTGCAACATGGTAGATGACACTGATCACCCCTATACCATGGAGGAACTAAATACAGCCCTATCAAAAGGCAGGAAGGACACTGCCCCTGGAGCCGATCTCATCACATACAGCATGCTGAGGAACATGGAAACCATGCTAAATTGGTCTACCTGCATCTGATAAACAGGACACACACGGAGAGACTACGCCCAACCACATGGAACCAGCAGGACACCAAACCTATTCCAAAACCTAAGGAGCCAAATACCTACCGACCTATAGCTTTGATAAGCTGCATAGAGAAAGTAGCTGAGAGAATGGTACTCAATAGACTGCAGTGGAAAATAGGCCAACCACATCATCGCCTATATGCCTACAGAAATGGCATAGGCACTCAAGAATGCATTACAGATGTCTTCTCAACAATTAACGACAAAAAAGTAGGAATAAAAAAAATGTGACAAATATAGCAAAATTAAGTTGAAAATTAGGAATTAAAAAGAGAGAAGCTAAAATACAAATAAAAACTCAGTGAAAAATTGAGATCAGAGAAATGATGGCAATAAAACACCGCACTTCACAGGACAAAAAAAATTATTTCCTTTAAAATATGATAAGAGGCACTATTGGAAGAACTCACAACATCCCTTTGTTATGACAATCACCGCCACGCGCAAATTCTGCTCATTCTATTACGGAAAGAATTAAGATTTTCTTATTTTTGTCCATCATCCCTACCTCAATTTTTACTATTATTGTTTTTCGACCAGGGGTGGTGTTTATGTACTGCGGTTACACAACCTCTCATCTTGATAAAAATAAAGTTTTTATTTGCTTTTTTTCGTTGTCTCCGCATATAAAGGACAATCAAGATGATGGTTTAACGTGAGGGGGATGAGATATATAACAGGGTACAAGATTTATGGAGATTCAACTCGGGTATGCACGTCAAGAAAAACATGGGTGAGGGGAAAATGATGGCCTGGTGAGAGAGGACAGGATGTAAGGAATGTTTACAAGCGAAACGGTGAGCTACTGAAAAAGATATTAGCCTAATCGGTAGATACAAGTCGACCATTGAAATAATAAAAAGGCATTGTCACTATTAAACCAATTTCTATTATCATCATCATTACAGGTTAAGCTACAACCCTAGCTAGAAAAGCAAGATGCTACAACCCCTAGGGCTCTAACATGGAAAATACCCAAGTGATGAAGGGGAACAAGGAAATAATGATCGATATTTTTAAAGCCATTTGAACATTATGAAGGGAATAACATAGGTGTTCATGCACAATATACCTTAGCCAATAAATGTTTGGTTTTCCACATATCCACATACAATCCCCCTAAATCAAACTAATTAAATTACCCAACGTATCATTGTCTCTTGTAAGCTTGTGAAAGGTAGAGAAAACTTTAACCGAAGAGATAAAAAACAAATAACCAGGATTAATCGACATCACATACATAAAAGGCGTAAAATCCGAACCAGCGACAACCGCTTTTGGAGGCCGAGGCAATTAAAAGGTACTCGGTAGCTCCCCTTCCCTATTTCAAATTCAAGAGGCGAGAGGAAACGAGAGGTGAGCCCTATTTACCATCAAAGAGAACATGGAGAGAGACCAGGGCCTAATGGCTTCGAGGGCCTCTCGGAATGGGGCAGCTCCTTACGATGTGCTGTTCCCTAATTACAGCTGTGAACATCGGGAATGGCATCATACAATCTCCCAGACAATGGCGTCGGAAGAGGACGAAATAGTGATGATGGTTGCGGTTGATATTTTTTTTTCTTTCCATAATTTTATTTACTAGTGTGTGTCTATATATATATATATATATATATATATATATATATATATATATATATACATATATATATATATATATATATATATATATATATATATATATACACATACATATATACACACACACACACACACACACACATATATATATATATATATATATATATATATATATATATATATATATATATATACACATACATATACACACACACACATATATATATATATATATATATATATATATATATATATATATATATGTCTTATTTATAACTGTAATCGAACAGTTTAACATGTTTTTTCAAAAAGGCCCATAAAAGAAACACAGGAAATATGAATAAATCACACTATATTTGACCGAAATATAGTGTGATTTATTCATATTTCCTGTGTTTCTTTTATGGGCCTTTTTGAAAAAACATATATATATATATATATGTAATATATACATATATACAGTATAAACATATATATATATATATATATATATATATATATATATATATATATATGTAATATATACATATATACAGTATAGACATATATATATATATATATATATATATATATATATATATATATATATATGTAATATACATATATATGTATATATATAAATACATATGTTATGTATGTATATATATACAGTATATATATATATATATATATATATATATATATATATATATATATATATATCTGAATAAGTTGATAAGAGTCTTTTCACAGCGTACCTTATAACCTAATAGTTGTTCATCTTAATTGTGTTATTTGTTGTAAATTTCCTGAAATAGTTCCTTCTATACTTCTCAAGTTTCGTTTCAGTTACCTGTTGATTAATCTAATTGGGTCCATATAGGCTGGACTTCTCAGTGATAATATTGACCATTAAATTTGGATTAACGTGTAGAGTCTACTTTTGTATTTCCCTAATCTCGTATAACTTTCATCATCGCAGTGAAAGGGTTGAAGGGAAAAACAACGTCAACGATATAGTTTCATTTAATCTTTTATATCGACCGCTATTTCAGCTATAAACTTTGTATTATCATCAGGGATACATAAAATAAACATAGGAAAACACTTAACTATTAAGGAAGGTAAAAAAAAAAAATAAATATTAAATCCGAATACACGAGGAAATTTGGCCAGAAATGTTGACAAATGGTAGATTTTTACTGCTAAATCTTCAGCCCTGAACTTACGTTTGAATTTCCGCTGTTTGAATACTACGGCAGTTGCATCAATAACTTTGTAATTCATGGGCCATGATAATCTAGTTTATGCTTGTCATCTTTTATCCTAGGATCAGCATTTGCAACACTTTTCCAGTCTAAGCAAAATGAAGATACAATGCCAGAAACTCAGGAAGACACGTAACGTCTTTAGGTATCGACCTACTCTTATATTACCGTCTTTTCTGATAGTAGGGATAAACTATTCCTTTCTTAAGGGCTTGACCCTCTCTCATATATTCCAACCATTTATGATGTTGAGGGTAAATTATTCTTTTCTAAAAAGAAAAAAAAAATATGATTTTTCTTCGAAAACTTCCCTTTTCCTTCACTGGAATATCTCCTGTTATAGAGTCAAAGAAATCTCTAAACATTAGGAAGGGTTCACATACAGTACTTACAAACTGACATTCATGTGGTTATATATAGGAAAACTTCTAAGAACCTCCCAAACGGATAAAAACATGTTTCTCGGAAGGCAGTTAGAAAACAGACTACACACTAAACTTTCTCTTGTGAGTGCGCATTTTCCTTGCCACATTTTGCATCTACCTCTACACTGTAAATTATTACGTTTCTAAGCAACTGACATAAAATACATACATTCATATTCTTTTTTTTCTTTATCAATCAGTTAGGAACATTGTCGTCGATATTCATTCCCAGTTTCATGTCCTTTCAACTCTTAAAGCGATATTCCATAATCTGGAAGAAGAAGAAGAAGAAGAAGAAGAAGAAGAAGAGGAGAGAGAGAGAGAGAGAGAGAGAGAGAGAGAGAGAGAGAGAGAGAGAGAGAGAGAATATGATTGATTGATTAGGAGTTATCTGGCATCCTGACATCTTAGGTCACTGACGTAGAGAGAGAGAGAGAGAGAGAGAGAGAGAGAGAGAGAGAGAGAGAGAGAGAGAGAGAGAGAGAGAGAGAGAGAGAGAGAGTGTTCATAAAGATTTTAGCGTAATTATGAAATCTCTGAAATATTAGGCGATTAAAAAAATATCATTGCTTCTCTGCACAACTTAGACATTTCTCTTCGATTATGAAAAAAAGATCTACTCTCCATAATCATTCTTCTTGTTGCAGGCGCTTGCGCAAGCAAGCCTTCCATGCAGTGACCTTGCAAAGGCACCATGTAATTTCCAGCAAATTTCCGGTTCCAGCCTGGAATGCTGGATCGTTACTGCTCTCACATCCACGGAGATTCGATCTAGACCTCATCTCAACTTGAAGCTCTTGTCGATACCCAATTTCTACGATGAAACCTTAATGCTGCGTTCCTTAAAATAAATTCAATACATCACACTTAATTCAGTGTTATAATAATTGGAGGTTTGAGGATATGATAATGCATGACAGTTGAAAAACAAGAGGATAAACGAGAATTCCAAAGCCTTATACCTACTTCTTAATTCCACGGTAACCGTGTTACTGGAAGCAACAAAAAGACCATCCAACCAACTAACGGAAGATTCGTGAAACGTCCGATACGATTTTAATATCCAAGACTATTTCACCTTCTCGGATGAAATCAGGAAAATCGAAGTTTCTAAGAAATTTTTGACTGTGTTCTCTGGCATTATAACTGGATTAAAACAACTGAGCGGTTGGCAGAGGCTTTAGTAAAACCTTTACTCCACTTTGCCAGTTCACATTTGAGTAGTAATGGTCCAGTAATATCCAAAGCTCTCAAAAGCAGTATTGCTTCTTGCTGTGACAGATAATCGGAATTAACCGTATGCAAAAACCGGAATTAACCGTATGCAAAAAATCGGAATGAACCGTATGCAAAGTTTTAATCCTATGCTTAATCTCCTTCAAGGACATCACATAGGGATTGCAACGAGATGAAACTCATGACATGAATTCAATCCCAAGACTAATTAAAATTCTTATCTCCCTGATTAACGTCCATGTCCAGGGAGGAAAAATCATGTTTTACTAAAGTGTGAATATTAGTTCATAACAAAATTAAAGGACTTTTAGTTGTGATGGATGTATGTTTTTTTAGTGCAAATAAAATTACTGTTTAAAAACAATAATAAAAAGCATAACAATCCTTTAATAATAATAATAATAATAATAATAATAATAATAATAATAATAATAATAATAATAATAATAATAACAATAATAATGGAGATGACGATGACAACAACTATAATGATACTCTTCGTTGGTGCTCTTGTAAAGGGGATCATTGCTTCTCAGCTGGATTCAATTTTAATTAGCGTTTCAACTTCTTGTATAAGACCATTAAAAATTTGAACGCAGCTGAGCCACAACCTTCTCTTATAATAAGAATTCTGAAGGTAATAATCAAAGATATGATCAATAAAAAAAAAAAAACAACAACAACAACAACAATAAGAAGAAGAATATTAATGATAATAATAATAATACCAATAACAATAACAATAGCAATAACAACAATAATAATAATAATAATAATAAATAATAATTACAATAATACTAATAATAATAGAAATAATAATGATGATAACAATCCTATTAATGTGATTGTAAACATATTAAAATATATCGAATAAAAAAAAGCTAGTACTAAAAAAAATATAAAATTTATGAAGATATTTCAAAGTAAAAATATCAAATAAAAATCATCACCACCTAGGGTGACCTTCAAACACTTATTTTCCCAGCTAAGAAGCGAACTACAATGATCCCATTCCCAAAGTCAATCAATCGCAGTTTATTTTCTCCTCTTCATACTAAGGGGAATTATTCTTGAGAGTGTCATTCCATCACCTAAAAACCCCAACCCCTCCTGCGTTCTGGAAATCCCCCCCCCCCCCCCCTTTCCTCTTTTCTAGCCTTAATCGGAGGTAATCACCATTTCTTGTTTGGAAACAAAATATTTGCATGGGAAAATGTCCCAGCAGGACGAGGGTTTTTAGGCAATTTGTATCAAGAAACGACGGGCGATATTGACTTTCCGATGCTTAGGATTTTATGAGAGAGAGAGAGAGAGAGAGAGAGAGAGAGAGAGAGAGAGAGAGAGAGAGAGAGAGAGAGAGAGAGAGAGAGTTACAATCAATCATGACTCAAATTGGACATTTTTAACTTGTGAAGTCCTACCTAAAGGGTGTATCCCTCAAGACCATATGAAACTGAATGGAAATTACAATACCAGCAAATATCATAAAGGAATGTGATAATGAGGTATTATGTACCAGCTGAATCAATAAAGACAGCATCATCACATTTAAGCATAACCTAACCAACAGGCCGCATAACTGAAACCTTTATACAGTATTTGCTCAAATGAATATTACCAGTAAGTTATTCCCCGAGTAACTTACTCTTAAATAACTCTCTCTCTCTCTCTCTCTCTCTCTCTCTCTCTCTCTCTCTCTCTCTCTCTCTCTCTCTCTCTCTCGTATTTAGACGGATATGGAGACGAATGCAGAGATCTCCATCCAAAAATATGCAAAAACCTAAAAGAAGGAAAAGGATGCATTTACAACAAAAAATGTCGATATATGCATCCTGCAACCATGAATGAAAGTAAGAAAACTCAGCAAACTGAAAAGAAAAATGAAAGCAAAAAAGAAACAAAAAAAGAAACAAAAAAGCAGGCCGTGTATATACCGCGCTTTGAACCAAGAGCCCCAAGATATGAGGCCTTTCAACCCAAACCGGCACATTTAGAGCTCAACTACAAAGAATGCATCTATAATGCCAGGGGTTGGTGCAGATATGGGGACAGTTGCAGGTATACACACACAAATAAATATGAAGGCGAAAGAGCAAATATAATAGAAAAGTTGGATTTTTTAATGGCAGAATTCCGGGAAATGAAGAAAAGAACATCATATCAGAACAGGAAGGAAGCATGGGAGAATCCATATTATTACCAATATTAAATAATGGGGATGAAACACAAACCATAATAGTAATGAATGCACAGGGTTTAGTCACGAGTAACTCTAAAAGGAAAATAGAGTTCTTAGAAGAACTAACCCAAATTGAAAAAATAGATATATTAAATATAAGTGAAACATGGTATTCCCAAGAGACTGGCAGTGATGACCAGATAAAGGGTTTCCAAACTTATAGATCAGACAGAAAAAATAGGAATCAAGGGGGAACCGCAATATATGGAAGAGACATAAATCAAGGAAAAGTATGTGAAAAATACAGCAACACAGAATGTGAATTGATTGCGGTAGAATTTGAATTTGAAAAACTAATGAATATTGTAGTTTACAGACCCCCAAACACTAAGGAGTTTGACATAATAATAGAAAAAATAGATGATATATGTAGAAACCATAAAGACTGGAATATACTCCTATCCGGAGATTTTAACTTTCCTTTCGTGGATTGGAAAGAACGGATAGAAGAAAGTGGTTGTATGTATACATATAAAAAAGATAGTAATAGTAGCGCAGAAGATAAGAGGCAATTTGAAAAGCTTCAAGATATGCTATTAGAACATAATATGCAACAAATAAACCACATTCCAACAAGAAAGGAAAATGTCCTAGATCTAGTATTTGTGAATGAGGTGAATTATGTTAAAGAAATAATAGTGTATAACACGGGAATTTCAGACCACAATGTCATAGAATTGATAGTTCATTCCAAAGCAAGTGATCACAGAATTAATAAAAGCACAAAACTTTGGGAAGGATAGGGAAAATATAACTTTTACAGTAAGAATATAAAATGGTCAGAAATAAATGAAGAACTGAATAAAGAATGGAAAAATGTGTTTATAAGTGATAATATACAGGTAAATACGGATATACTGTACAAAATACTGGAGAAAATTGTTGAAAAATATGTACCGAAAAAAAACAATAAACAAAAGACGTGCATACCAAGAGACAGAAGGATCTTATTTCAGAAAATTAAAAAGTGGAAGAAAAATCTTGCAAAAGAAAAAAATGTGTGGAAAATGAGGGAAATAAAATGTAAGATAGAAAATGCAGAACAAAAGATTATACAGTCGAAAGAAAATGAAAAAAGGGACTTAGAAGAAAGGACACTTCAAAATATAAAAAGAAACCCCAAAGTACTTTACTCCTATGCAAAAAAGATGAATAAAAGGAGAATAGAAATAGGCCCTCTAAGAATTGAAGGAAGGCTAACGAATGAAAAAAAGGAAATATGCAACATATTAGCAGAAAAATATAAGAGTGAGTTCACGCCAAGAATTGCGAATGAGAATAATGAAACAGAAATGAGAGAAGAAAATGTTGAATATCTAACGGATATAGATATTAATGAAGCAGATATTGTCACGGCTATAAACGAAATTAAAAATGGATCGGCAGCCGGACCAGATGGAGTTCCAGCGATTTTGTTAAAAAAAACTGCAAACACTATCGCGAAGCCACTTTCAATACTGCTAAGACAGAGTATAGATATGAGCGAGATATATGTAAAACATAAATTAGCTTATATAACCCCTATCTTCAAAAGTGGATCAAGACTAGAGGCAAGCAATTATAGACCTGTTAGTCTAACATCACATATTATGAAAGTGTATGAGAGGGTAATAAAAAAGAAAATAATGAACCATTTGGTCAAAAATAATTTGTTTAATATGGGTCAACACGGTTTCGTACCTGGAAAAAGTACACAGACCCAACTGATAGCTCACTATGAAAACATATACAATAATATGATAAATGAAAAAGACACAGATGTGATCTATCTAGATTTTGCAAAAGCCTTTGACAAGGTAGACCATAACATATTGGAGAAAAAAATGAGAAAGCATAATATTGTGGGAAAGATAGGAAAATGGGTAAAAGAATTCCTGCAAAACAGAAAACAGATAGTGGTTGCAAATGACGAGAAATCAGATGAAGCCCAGGTAATATCTGGTGTGCCCCAAGGTACGGTATTAGCTGCACTGCTATTTGTTATTATGATCTCAGACATAGACTGTGATGTTGAAAACTCCGTAGTGAGAAGTTTCGCCGATGACACAAGAATAATTAGAGAAATTACTTGTGATGAAGATAGGAACTCACTACAAAGAGATCTAAACAAAATATATGAATGGGCGGAGATAAATAGGTTGGTATTTAACTCCGATAAATTCGAATCAATAAATTATGGAAACAGAGAAGGAATGGTGTATGCATACAAGGGACCTAATAATGAGACAATCACAAACAAGGAAGCAATTAAAGACCTTGGTGTAATTTTAAATAGGAATATGTTATGCAACGACCAAATAGCAACACTGTTGGCTAAATGTAAAGCAAAAATGGGAATGTTATTCAGACACTTTAAAACAAGAAAAGCTGAACACATGATTATGCTTTACAAAACTTATGTGCGTAGTACACTCGAGTACTGCAATGTGATATGGTACCCACACTACCAAAAGGATATTGCGCAAATAGAGAGTGTACAAAGGTCCTATACTGCTAGAATAGAAGAAGTTAAGGACCTTGATTACTGGGAAAGACTGCAATTTTTAAAACTATACAGTCTAGAAAGGAGAAGAGAACGCTACATGATAATACAAGCATGGAAGCAAATAGAAGGAATTGCTGAAAACATCATGGAGCTTAAAGTATCAGAAAGAGCAAGCCGAGGTAGATTAATAGTACCAAAAAGCATTCCAGGTAAACTGAGAAAGGCGCACAGGACATTAATCCACTACGCACCAGCATCGATAATGCAGCGACTATTTAATGTGCTGCCAGCTCATCTAAGAAACATATCAGGAGTGAGCGTAGATGCGTTTAAAAATCAGCTCGATAAATACCTAAGATGCATCCCAGACCATCCAAGACTGGAAGATGCAAAATACACCGGAAGATGTATTAGCAACTCTCTGGTGGATATACGAGGTGCCTCACACTGAGGGACCTGGGGGAACCCAAACAAAAAATAAGGCAAAAATAAGGTAAGGCTCTCTGATGCTGCTATGTCTCTCTCTTGACCGTTTAATCTTGACCTGTATTCTAGTGATTTGTATAGGCGAGTTAACCCCAGTCATCATTGAAGTATTGTCATAGAGCTTATTTCTATATACTGAATTGAAAATAAAGTTCGATTTAATGTTTTGTTGTCATTTTTTTCTTTTGTATTAAAGTTGGATTTTATTCATTGTTTTTATAATCAGTTCGTACAGGTATTTTTTCCTAATTTCATTTCTTGCTATGACGTAAAAATAATTCATCTTTCATATCACTTGTATTTTGTTTTAATCTTGCATCCAACGTTTTCCAACTTTGTCCAGGTATGTCTTTATTACAATCTTTACCTGGTAGCGTACACACCTCTACTATCATATTCACATTTGTTCAAATAACTGCAACAGAACAAAAAATGCTGTACTTTCGTCTTTGTTTGAAGAACACCGCGGTTCAGTATCCTTGAAAA
>NC_090727.1:34268193-34280693 GCF_036898095.1 Palaemon carinicauda
TATGTATATATGTATGTACGTATATATATATATATATATATATATATATATATATATATATATATATATATATATATATATATATATATATATATATATATATGTATGTATATGTATATATATATATATATAAATATAATTTTGTAATATTCAATTAATATTTTATGGTGAGGGGTAGATGGAGATGGTTTGGGCATTCTCTTTGCTCTATCCAATAAGAAATAGTTCAAACTTTCAATTGGGCTCCACAAGGCACTAGAAGAGTAGGAAGACCCAGAGCTACCTGGCTGAGAACTATGAAGCGTGAAGTAGGATATGATGAATGGAGAAGTATTGATTTATAAGCTCAAAATAAAGAAGACTGGCGAAATCTAACCGAGGCCCTTGGTATCAATAGGCGTGGGAGGAGGAGGAGGAGGAGGAGGAGGAGGAGATGATGATGATGATGATGATGATATAATATATATATATATATATATATATATATATATATATATATGTGTGTGTGTGTGTGTGTGTGAGTGTGTGTGTGTGTGTGCGCACGCGCGCTTGTATATGAGGGACGTAAACTAGAAAAAAGTCGACTCGAGACCCACATCTCTTACAATACATGGGAGTTTTATTACGTATAGATAAAGTTAATTTATTTTGAAAATCCTTTGACAAAACATTCAGTATTCAGTAACTTACTTTCCACAAGTAATTGATGTCCCTCGAGATATCAATAATAATAATTGTATCTCGAGATCTAAATACTAATTTGGATTTTGTCGGATACATCGGGAAAACGAAATTCAGTTTAGGATATTTCGGTAGCGCTTTATCTATCGTGTCAGCGTTGAAGAAAATACTGTAGAATCGTACAAAGATTTCCTAATCTACTGAAGTAGTAGTTTCTTCGGCAGCTGCTGTGGATATTCTTCCCTTATATGATGCATGTTTTTACATCCTTATTGTTAACAATGGTCATGAGTTTTCTCAACATATCAAAAACAAAGCTATAGGGGGACAAAGACGAGATTTAATTACTGTATATTTCGTTTACTTCTAATCATTATGTATAAATGAAGGTAGAGAAAGGAGAACTTCATGCAAATTAAACCAGACAGAAAACATTCAGGATTTTAGGTACCTTCGATGGAGCTTTATTATTTCAAATGACTCTCGATATTTAAAAGTATACAAGTTTTGGTCTCCACAACTAAAACATATATACAGTTTCTATCTTTGTTTCTTGTTGGTTGTTGCTATTCTATTTATTATATAGTCTTGGATTCATATAAATACGCAAAACACGATCTCTCTCTCTCTCTCTCTCTCTCTCTCTCTCTCTCTCTCTCTCTCTCTCTCTCTCTCTCTCGTCCAATGGCGGCCTCCCGGTACACAAATTGAGTGACCTGAGAGGATGGACGATACGACAACGTAAATTGAAAACCCAGTGTATTCTCTGTCAATCTTAGCAGTTAATTCGTTACCCATTTATTAGTTGTGAGTCACAATGAGAGAGAGAGAGAGAGAGAGAGAGAGAGAGAGAGAGAGAGAGAGAGAGAGAGAGAGACTTTTATTTCAATGAAGAATCGAGGGTGACTTCTTGAAAATTCAGGCTGCATTAAGGGTAAAAATGCAACTGTGAAGTCTTATGCTGAGGAGATAACCTTGTTCTCTTCGAGGATACTCAAGTCCGACCCTTTGATGACTTGATCTGCTTCGATAACTCTTGCGATTAGTGTTATCGATTTACCATTAACTTTTACTGAAGAATTTTTGCATTCATCCCCGTATTTTCAAAGTGCACCAAGGAAAGTGAACTATGAGGACAATTCGACCTGTATTTAATGTTTTACAACAAGATTTATATCTAAAATAATCTTATTTCATTTAGAAAATATTGTATGAAATCAGTATACATTTCGGAACCGGCTTATTACATCTTCGAATGATTCACTGTATCATTGGGATATATATGTCATGAATGACATATCTCCACAGATGGCTCACTCCCCGACACACAAAAGTACAATAATGAGACACAGCAGAAGAATCTTTCCTGGAAATCTATTCAAATTCAACATTCAACTCGAAAAAATATAAAGAAATACATCAAAAACTTCTTGAGATTCCCCATACACAGAAACCCATATATCGAGCAAACAAACATCCACCCTTTTTTGTTAGCATATTCAGATTAGTTTCCGGGCAAACTTCAAAAGCTAATCTTTTGAACGAGAATTAAGAGTAAAAAATGGTAACCATTTAACATCAGGGTTATTGCATATAATTTATCAAGTAAATCAATACACAAAAAGAATATATATATATATATATATAAAAAAAACAAGAGAATCATGCTCCTTCTCCAAACAAACAAATGCACGCACACAGCTGAAAACCATCGCCAAGAAGCTCTCTCTTGTCTTAAATATTTCCTCACCAGAAATATGACAAATATAACTTTCTGTCGAGGCGACGCAATGTCAAAGTTTAAAAAGTTGTACGAGCCACAAGTTGGGAGTTTCCGTCTTCCAAGAGAGATCCATTACTTACATTCGGAAGTCTAACGTGAAGAAGAAGACCCAGAGAAGTAAAAAAGGGACATTCTTTTTTTTTTTAAAGACAGGGACACTATTATACAGACACGGTCTACCACACACCATACTCTCCTTCCCCGTCTTTATTTCTAAATACATATATTATTTTCTCGGGAAACATGACAACACATACCGTTATAATAATAATAATAATAAATAATAATAATAATAAATAATAAAATAAAATAATAATAAAATAATAATAATAATAATAATAATAATAATAATAATAATAATAAAATTGGTATTAAAATAAATTTCAAAAAATAAAATGGAGATATATTAACATAATACCTAATTTTCAGCTTTCCTTTGGCGAATTTAGTTATAACAATATATAAAAAAACCTTGCCCATGCGATTGCTCTTTGTTTATTAATAATACTAATACTAATAATAATAAATCCAACTTTACCAGCAATAATATCAAAAGCAAAAACAACAATAGGAATGTACAGTTGGACACAGGAATTCCAGGCAGATCCCCATATGAAGAAGTACACCCTATCGCACCCTTATTGCGCAACGAGTAACCGAACAGATAATGTAAGGAGAGATGACAGCAGTGGTCGGCGGGGCTACACAGGAGCACTCCGGTCAGTAGGGGTGTGTAAGGGTGCACTTCCAACTGTATGAATATTGTACTTGAGGCACAGTTAAGTTATTGTCTCCGACAACGAAGTTGGGAGGAGATTATGTTTTCGCCTCTGTTTGTCCATTTGTCTGTTTGATTGTGAACAACTTACGGGCAAAAATTTTACTCATAGAGTAGTGAAACATTCAGGGATTCATTTTTATGTTTAGATGTGGAGGCGATTCAATTTTTAAAAGTCCTATGTCAAAGGTCAAGGTCGAGCAAAAGGACGACCGAATTGGCCCTATCCTAAACCACAAGTTCGCACATGGTTGTCACACAGACTTCAAATACGCCTACGGTCTAAATTGATTCTGGGAAAGGCAAGCAGGTTTCGAGAAATAAGCTGCCGTGCGGAGGTTTGCACTTCAGAGTGCTTTTCTAGTTCATATAATATGTAAAGTGGGTAAAATGTCTGAACCAAAGAAAATCAGCACAATTTATTTACGAGTAGCTTTTAAGGTTTGTATTAAAGATTTTTCTATAGTTTTATGTCCATCAAATACAATCTCTTTTGATGATGTCACATGGCTATTTCGGACCTTCCTCCCTTCTATCTTTACTGAAGAATATTTCTAAGTGAATACACCAAGGAAGAAAATCCTATCTCCTGACCTGACAGTTTGCATATAAGGCAAATGGATGACAAAATCTTTATCCGCAAGACTAAAGCGGGAGAAACTTGGTTCTTGTCTATTTGAGGAACTACATTATGCTAACCGAATCTTCGCATAAAGTTCTACCTTGGACGTCGTAACATATGACATTCTGTTGCAATACTTTAGGATAGAAATGTCTAATTATTCTAGTTTTTTTATTAATTACCGTGAATACTACCTACTTTTAAAATTACCTTTCCGTTTACACAAAAACTTTTCAAAGTAAAGGAGCATTTGAAGCATTTAGCACAAAAATCTTTATCTTGTCTCCGGGATATATACTTAAATAATAAGAAAGGAGATTTCTTTCTTCAATATTTCCAAAATAACGCCTTATAAACGCAGATATACAATATCTCATTTACAGTTTAAAATGAAAATCTCCAGCTGAATATTGCCAAAATTTAGAGAGTTGATAGTTTATTTCTATTCTCATTACTATAAATGATACCGTTTTAAATCAATTTTAACAAGAAGCAGCATAAAGAGGGATAGAACATGAATTTATCTTCAGAATCAATGGCTTTATGATAATAAGATGAACTCCTATTCAAAGGGAAACCGTTGTTAAACACCTGAAAATGTTATCAAGGAATAAATTTTAAGACTTACCTTCCTTCAATTTTACCTGACTTATAACCCTTTTATCTTTTAAAAGCTTTCTCCTTAATTATTTTGCAATGTCTAATACTCTGTACTAATCGAAGTCTAACACTTTTCACGCCATTTTCGCTTCCAAAGAGTATTTGTAAATTTTACTTTGGAAATCAACTATTTCAAACAATCGTTTCCATTTCCAAATTTACTTCCATCCAAAATATCTCCCTCAGGAGTGCCATGTCATCCCATAACTTCCACTCTTTCTCTGTCAGCTACCTATTTATTAAAATTTCATGTCCTGCTGTCCTCAAATAGACCAACACACTCCCACGCGCGCGCACACACACGCATAATATATATAAACACACACATACACACTTAGGAAAATCCATATAATGAGAGATAAAAAACCAAACGATTACGTTTATTACCTACACGTTTGGTCTTTCATTCTTTATAACAATGTAGGAGAAAAAGTCACATTTAAATTCTAAAAACGGATAAGTTGAAAAAAAGTAATATGATAGAAAAATAATGGAATATATAGGCTTTTCAGCCAAATTTTATCTAATAAAAAAATAAATAAGTAAATTTACACGTAAATACTGAAATAACTCAAACAACCATTCAAGATCTAAATTGCTTGTTTATTTTGCTTTTTACATGTACAGTTGGACACAGGAATTCCTGGCACACCAAGGAAGTGCACCCTGTCACACCCTTACTGCGTGGCGAGTTACCAAACAGATAACTGTCAGGAGAAACTGCATCAGTGGTCAAGGGGCTACACACAGGAACTCTCTGCTCAGTAATGGTTTGATAAGGTGCACTTCCTCTGAGAGAGGAGTGCAGGAAACTACTGTCTCCAAATGTATATGTTAATGATTGTTAAAATAAAGTTTCAAGGCAAGATCCTGTATGGATGCAAGATCTTTGAAGAAACTAGTTATGAAATAACTGGTAAATAGAAAAAAAAAAGAATATGGGTCCCTATTTTTTTTTTTTTTTACCTGTAGAATATGGCTTCGTTTACAAGTATCAGTAGAAAGTGCAGCCTGTAGTAAAAACAATTAACGATAAGATTAAAGACCTACCACTGCAGTAAAAAAATAATTTGAAATGTCTATGGTCTGAAAATGGTTTCAGTGAGCATTTAAATACCATTTGTTGTTTTCAGAAAAAAATATGAACTGAGGCCTTTTAAAATTGCTATCTTCATTAAAATGAAAATCATAGAGTATACAAGTGGGGTACTTGTATACCAGACATGCTCTCCGCCACACCAAACAGTGTTGAATATTTTCGTTCAAGTAAAGTTGTGGTTGTGTCGGTAGCCTTTCTACAGACCTCCAGTCTGAAACTCCTGTCCCTGTCCAGATCCACAAACAAACAGCTGATGAGGCTTATATCCAGATAGCAAAGGTTCACAGCAGTATGAAACAAAGTTGCATCCTCCCTGAATGTCCCAAGCCAAATATTTACTGAGTATGTTACCAACACTTCAAATATTGTGAAAGCAATGTTGCCAACAGATAACCACGTTAAGAGATCCATCAGAAGATACAGACCCCAATACCCAAGTCCATCTACCATGGTAAAACTAACAATACCAGTAGAGTTAAAAAAACATTAGATTAACCACAGTCCTTCCCCCTATATGACACGGGCCAAGAGTCCAATACCCATGTAATCACCTTTTCAACGGATGAAAATCTATGACTACTAGCTGCTGCACAAACCCTGTTCATGAATAGTACCTTCAACACAGCACCTCCCCTATTTAAGCAGATTTTTACTAACAGACTACAGCTTAGTAACTCCTATATTACAGTAGTAAGCAGCTTACTACAGAAAATGTCCAGGCAGTCCTATCAAGAACTACATCAGACCATCGTTGACAAGTGCAATGATTTAGGCTTAAAACTGAACACCAGTAAAGATTTAACAGACTTCAAAGATGGTATTCTGCATGCTACAGCTGCTGTATTTGGATGTCATGTAGAGCAGCAAGGGTGCTTTTACCACCTGAAATAGGCAACCTGGAACTAGATACAAAAAGCATCACCTTGCTGACTGATCCAGAATTCCACCTTTTCTGCAACACCTTAGATACCTTAGTCTTCCTTCCAACAGAAAACTTACAGCAGGGTATTACATACATTCGGTTCTCCACACCTATAAGCAGCAGAAGCTGGGAGACTAGAAGAGTACTTCGGCATCACTTATGTTAGTAAAAGCTACCGGCAGTACAAAGACGCAATGGAGACCAAGATCCTCAGATGACCCATGCGCTGAGTACCTCCGATGTTTCCACATTCAACATGAGTCTATACACTGACCCTATGGAGGGTAAACCAAGAACCAACAAGGTCTGTGAGGGATGGAATAATAAGTTCTACACTCTGGCTGGCTCATCACATACAAATGTGAGAACCTGTCTCAAGTGGTTTCAACGTGAACATGCTACAGTAATAACTAAAATAAAGCCAGATTCCATTGGAACACAAGCACCAGTAAGAATGCCACAGAAACTCGTTCAGCTTGACTCCAAAATATGTGCAACGAAAAAGTGGATGGTAGAAAGATAGTTGCTGACTTTCCCCAGGATGTGGCATGGAACATACACCTAAACAGATGTGCATCAATTTAAGCTAACTTAGACAATCCTGTGTAAAGACTATCAATCTTATCATTTGAAAATGAAGTAATGTTTGCTATGAATCAATTCGATTGTTCAGCCATTGATTGTGAAAACTTCATGACCAGTACTAAATAAATGTATTCTGAGTATCTAATGGTATTTTCTAATGAAATTGGTGTTAGGTTTAAGTTTTCAACTGTACACGAAAAAAAAGAAAAAAAAAAAAAACTTTTTCCTTCTCTCTCATATGTCAAAAAAAAATGCATGGTTTTAGCCTATGTTTTGGATTATTTTACAACATAATTTCAAGAGTCTCGTCTCCTATGAGATTGTTGCCTTAAATACACAACTATAAGGAACAAATAGTCATTTAAGAATTTCTGTGAGAGTAATGAAGAATGATTAAATGATTTTCTTTAATTTATCAATTTTCTTCTTGGTAGAGAATAGACAAATTAAAAGACAAGTAAAATATTCATATATGTTTTATAGGTAAGTGTATAAATTCTTGTGGAACTTTTAAATTCATATTTCCGGGTGGACTCTACTTAAATATTAGTCTATTGCAGTTTAAACTAGTTTTATAATTGCTATATATATATATATATATATATATATATATATATATATATATATATATATATATATATATGTGTGTGTGTGTGTGTGTGTGTGTGTGTGTGTGTATGAGTGTGACTTCCGTACAATCCTAGAAAATCAAATAAGAGCAAGTAAGTTGTTTTCTAAGCCAAGCAAAGGGAGATGGTTAGGCTCTGTTAAAAAAAATAATTGTGACAGTTGATCTAAGTAGATAATTTGGTAATAGGTAGTCCGATCACTAAGATAATATCCCCAGTGTTACAATAAGCACTTGAAAGACTAACATTTTTTAGTGCTCTCCACTCGAAAGTGTAAAAAAACGAAAAAAAAATCATAGAAGCAAAATGTAAACTATACATGCAAAGTACACAAAGGACGAACAAAGAAACCACACAAAGGAAAACATCCAATTCTTCTCCATAACAAAGGAGAGTTATTAAAGTTGCGTGACCTAATTTGGTATCGGTAACACAAGGGATTTCCGAATCAGGAAATAATTTGATTTACGAAGATGTTCGCTGATACGTGTGATTTCGTCTCGTGAAGACCAGTTATTCTCACAACTAACTTAAAATGACACATGTAAGTTAATTGTAATCGAACACACCTTATAGTACTATTTATTCCCTGACATGGGATATTACTCCTAACAAATGATAATTGAGATGTGATAACTAATAACAAAACAAGAGAGAGAGAGAGAGAGAGAGAGAGAGAGAGAGAGAGAGAGAGAGAGAGAGAGAGAGAGAGAGAGAGAGAGAGTATCATTAACAACTAAAGTTGAACGTATTCTTGATCCACATTGATATATACAAGAGGAATAACAAGTTTCTTTTGTCACTAAAATTTTTAAAGAACAAAAGTGGTACTCATTAGTCTTTGGGAAACAGTGCGAACGTTACCGGGAACTTTTAAATCTCCGTCCACAAAATAATCTTAACGGCTGTTATGAATAATTACATATTTCAGAAAAATATTCTCTGATATAATAAGAGTGAATTTTCAGACACGGATCAACCTACAAAATTGTAGGTCATGAAATAAAATAAAATGTAGGCCATGAAATAAAAAGTAAGAGCAAGAAAAATTGAATTGTACAAAACTTGAAATACACTTCTTTGTACAATCTAAGCGGCTCTTTAAAGCCAATTTTAATTTAAACGAGTATGTTTACATTTTAAGTTATTTGTTTAACTTTATTTTGTAATTATTATTATTATTATTATTATTATTATTATTATTATTATTATTACTAGCCAAGCTACAACCCTAGTTGGAAAAGAGAGATGCTATGAGCCCAAGGGCTCCAATAGGGAAAAATAGCCCAGTGAGGAAAGGAAATATGGAAATAAATAAATTATGAGAATAAATTAACAATAAATCATTCTAAAAACAGTAACAACGTCAAAATAGATATGCCCTATTTAAAACATTTAACACGTGAAAATCGTATATATATATATATATATATATATATATATATATATATATATATATATATATATATATATATATATATGTGTGTGTGTGTGTGTGTAATAATAATAATAATAATAATAATAATGGGTAACATTGCTCAAAATCAGTGAGTCAGAAACCCATCCTCAATTATATTAAAAACAATGATTTTCATTAGGCAGTTTTTTGTGTCAAAATCCTTTGGAGACACTTGTCTCAATTAATATATTTTCCGGCTGCTATATGATCTTTGGTGTACATTTCCCAATGCCGATGCAGTCATTATGGGAATGAAATTAGATTCACTCACACGAGAAGCCAATAATTAGTCTGTTTTGTAATCTAATGCTTTAAGGCTTTATCTAATTGGAAAGATACGCTATCACACGACAAATTAATTGGCAATATTTTGTGAGCATGTCGTAACAGCGAAGGGTTTATTGCACAATTAGAATGATCATTACTGAGTCCTTCATCTAGTATCAAATTGCCGCAATTGCCTTGACGCAAGTGATTATTATTAGCCTTTATTTGCGGGTCTTCCAATTCAATGCTAATGTCCTCCATTTGGGAATATCTCTTGATCATCAAAAGGATTATGAACTTTCATTTATAGAAAAGGTAATGACCGAATGGTCAAGGTAATCCAAGGCAAATAATTGAAACCTTCAGGAATTAATCAGAGATTTCGATTTTCCATACAATAAATAAATTAAAAAATGACGAAAGATTTCATGATAAACACTAATGGATATTGATATTTTTGCTTCATAATAACAGTTAAACTGGGGTTTCATTGTAGATCCTGATTAGCCCTAGCCACAATTAAGTCTGTTAGCATAAGAAATAAATTGCAAGGAATTCTGCATTGATATCTACTACAGTATAGCCCTTGTATATCCAGTGACAGAAAGAAATATATCCACTAATTTACTTTCTTTTTCACTTAACTGTATTTTGTTTTTTGAATGTTTTGTTGACAGCTTACTGGATTGTTATGTGTGAATGTTTGTTCAAAATAAATATTAATTAATCTAATGTTAACGATGAAAATCATAGTAAATCTATGCAATGCTCTCACGTACCTTCAATATCAAGGATTTACTGAGATTGCATACATAAAACAGTTTGATATATACTGTGTGTATATAATATATATATATATATATATATATATATATACATATATACATATATATATACATATACATATATATATATACATATACATATATATATATACATATACATATATATATATACATATACATATATATATATACATATACATATATATATATATATATATGCATATATATATATATATATATATATATATATACACATATACATATATATATATATATATATATATATATATATGCATATATATATATAAAATGAATAATATATTATATATATAATATATGTATGAATATATGTATATATATACATATAATATATATAATATACATATAATATATACATATATATATATATATATATATATATATATATATATATATATATATATATAGATATAAAGAATGTCCAATAAGGAAACCATCTATAAAATATACTATTATACATTTCAGTGGTGGACAAACACTGTTTAACGCAAATATCTCCTAAATGTTACAATGTTCTGTAGTTGTACACTTACTACAAGCATTGGTACAATTCGGTGGAGGCAAGACGAAAATCAAAAGCTGTTTTGCATCCGTGGGGTCAAAGGCAGACAACATTATAGACATTGTTGCTATTGGCCCCGACTCGGCAGTCAATGCTTTATAACCTGCCGCCGCTCAAGTCATACCTTCTATACCAGGGTGACAAGAGCCTATGAGAGGGGGAGGGGATATGGAAGACGGAGAAGAATCAATAAAGCCATAAAATGGTTATTTGAAAATATAAAAATTGTATGAAGCAACAATGAACGATTTTATTGGGTTGGCCAAAACTTCATCGTTCTGGTCACCTTAGACACGTCGGTAATAATTCGGCTATTCGTTTGTTGGCAAAGGGATTAGCCATTGCTTTCAAGGTAGTTTAGCCCATTCTGGTTTTCATGGGCACGCATAATAGTAACTGTATTGAATAACATCACTAATGTATGATACATATATGCATGCTGTCATACTCAAATATTATGAATGTAATTTGAATAAAAAACAACAAAATCCAGAGACGGGACAGGGATGGTGAGACGGAGTAAAAACAGAAACGGGAAGGGAGATAATGCGATATTGGGGTAGGCAACAAGTAGTCTGTGGGTTGTTCGTGGTGTTGGAGGGGGGGGGGGGGTTAAAATAGTAGCCGACATCCCTACGATACTGTTTAACACCTTAGATATGATCACTGGATTACGCTCAATACTCTCAGGTAAACCCCAAATGTAACACATAGCAATATACTGGTCGACCATAAATTTGGTCGGAATATTAAAGGTCGTGTGCTGGAAATATACTGATCCAATGATTCGTTTAGGAGACATTTGCTTAAACGGTGCTTGTCCGACTCTGAAATGCATAGTACAATTTCTCCCTGCACTTTGCAGAAATTGCAGCTCATATTGGAAAATAAAACTTCAATACAAGTAAGGAATACTGCTGTAATGCAGGTACTTCAAAAATGGATTTACGATAACTGAATGCATCAGATTTTATGATAAGTCGAAATTGATATTAATCCTCATTAGACCGTAGCTTCTACACATTACTCTTTTTAAACGTAACTTTCGAGAAAAGCTACATTGATTTATATATGACCTCTAAGATCTTTAACCTGTTGTGATAAGAGTGAGAGAAAAAGATTCTATGCATTCAATACTTTTCTTCCTATAGCTAAAGATAAAAGCAAGAGAAAATAGTGGAAATTCTAGTTTTGTATGACACTTAAATAAATAAACCTATAACGTCCATGATGGTAACCACCAACATTACATAGGCACCTTCAGATGTTCAAGATTTAAGGAATCAAGGTCACTACGTAACAAGTCGCAGAAAAATGTAAAATTAACAAAAGAAAAATATCTGCGCACTTTCACCAGTTTGATATTGGGGATAATACTCTTATTGGAGAGTGATGAATGTGACTCATCGTTAGGCATTTCATTATTGGAAAAGATCCTCTGCCATAAATCTCAAATCTGTTCGTTCTCGATTCATTTGTTTGAAATGTATGGCCTTCTGAGGCCATCGGTAATAACAACTTATATTCTTAATATTGCAGAAGTTGAACAATTATCAAATACTTTTCTTACTGGGAGATACGAACAAAGAATCTTCAATACAAGGTGGATATCACAAGTAATTGAGATTA
>NC_090727.1:34288193-34315693 GCF_036898095.1 Palaemon carinicauda
TGACACCTTGTCCGATGTTAAACCAATCCGTTAGGCCATAAGATGTTCGCACTGCTGCTTTCTGTTGATTGTACAGTGCTTTCAGAAGTGAGATGACATGAGGTGGAAAACCCATAGAGTACATGTCGTTCCATAAGATGTCATGTGCAACTGTATCAAAGGCTTTAGTGTAGTCAATAAAACAAAGGAATACGTCGATTCCTCGTTCTCTGTTTTTTCAAGGATCATCTTGAGAGTCATGATTTGGTCTCTGGTGCCTTTCCCAGGACGGAATCCTGCTTGTTCGTCAGCGATTTCTTCGTTCAGTTTGTTTGCCATTCTTTTAGCCATGATTTTTAAAAGAATTTTGCTACTGTGACTAATGAGGGAGATTGTCCTATTATTGCTGCATTTGAGGGTGTCACCTTTCTTAGGGATGGGGACAAAGACTGACTCCCCCCAATCGTCTGGCCATTTGTTTTCGATCCAGATTTTTTTGCAGAGCCTGTGGTAGAATATCTCGACGTTCTCACCTCCATTCTTTATCATTTCGGCTGTGACCTGATCGTTTCCTGGACTCTTTCCAAGTTTGAGTTCTTTGATAGCTTCTCTAATCTCATCAATCAGAGGAGGTGGTTCTGGTTCTGAAGACACTTGCCCGTATGGGACTGGTGTTACAATGGATTCATTTCTTTTGTAGAGATTTGTGCAGTATTCTTTCCATTTGTGTTTGACTTCCTCTCCGTCACAAAGGATTAGGTCATCTTCATCTTTGATGGTGTCAACAGATGGTTTGAGTTTCTTGGTGAGGTTTTTCACACCATTGTACATTTCTTTGGTAGAGTTGTTAATGGAATTTACTTCAATCCTTTGGCATTGATACGCTAATACATTAAATATGAGCAATGCCTATATATATATATATATATATATATATATATATATATATATATATATACACATAAATTAATCAGATGGTCGTACCAGTATTAACTTATGCATCAGAACCTTGGAGCCTTACTAAAGCCTTAGAACATAAGCTAGTAACAACTCAAAGAGCTATGGAAAGAAAAATGACAGGAATAACACTAAAAACACAAAACGCACAACATGGATACGCAAGCAAACTAAAGTAGAGGATACTCTAACAGCATGTAAGAAAAATATGGACATATAATGAGAATTGCAGATAATAGATGGAAAAGAAGAATAACAAAATGGGTCTCTAAGCATTGCAAATGAAGCAGTGGATGGAAGAGAAAATGATGGATTGACGAACTAAGAGAATATGCATGTATAAACTGGCATAGAATGACCATAAACAGATGTGTGCGGAATGACATGTCTGAGGCCTTTATAATGCAGCATAGCATACTAGCAAATGATATATGTATATATATATATATATATATATATATATATATATATATATATATATATATTAATGATGTAATAAGTTGTTTACTTAGTTGGGTTGAGTTAGTTTTGGAAAGTTGTTTATAAGTAATTCACCATTAGTTGTCTTTTTACTAATTGATGAATCACCGTTTAGTACGAATGCGTAGCAATGTGTTCACAACTGCGGCTGTGGACAACATTGACCACAACCCAAGTGCCACCACAGCCAAGAATTCATTCCATGGAACAGGAATCTCGCTTTTTCAACACCCAACGTGTGCAGATGAGGGAGTGGATCGTAGCATTGCTCTCACTGGGCGTGATACTGGATCAAAGACGGTTGAGCCTCTACCAGAATATTACACGGATGTACGTCCTGTTGCTTCTTCTGTCAAAGGGCAAATGATCCCAGCTACTTCTGTGACCTCTCTTAGACGCCACAACTGTGAGCAGCACATAGAAGATGAGTATATGTGGCTGGAGAACACGAGAAGTGTTCTCAAAGATGATGTTGAGGCCTGTGAAAACACATCATGGGCTGCATACCATGCAAGGCACCAAGATCCAAAGCAACCAGTCATCACACCAACGTCCCTGCTTCCCTTGTTCCAGGAGAGTGCTCACACTGTGGCAATGATCAGACACTCTATTGATGTAGTCAGGAGTGCAGTTAAACATCTCAACCCAGGCCAAACTCCAGTTCTGACTTGCGACCAGCCACTATTCACTCTAGCAAAACAGATCCAGTGGAAGTGGCCAAACACATATGGAGAAGACCAACTGGTGGTGATGTTTGGGGGGTTGCATATTGAGATGACGGCACTGAAGACCCTGGGTGACTGGTTGCAGGGAAGTGGGTGGACCCAAGCACTGGTACAAGCAGAGATCACAACTGAAGGAATAGCAGACTCATTTCTTCGAGCAGCTCACGTCACACGCACCAGAAGAGCACACCAAGTCACAGCGGCTGCGTTGTATAATCTCCAACGGCGTGCCTATGACAAGTACAGCACCACCAATACAGAAGATGATGAGCACCCTGAAAGCTTCGAAGACTGATGCAGTCAGAGAGAACAGAGTTATCCGCAGTTTCAGTACTGGTCAACAGTCTTGGCACTGGAGCTGTCCACTCTGATCTATGTGCGATCTCTGAGAGAAGCCAATTTTAGCATGTACGTGGATGCTCTGACAGAACTGGCTCCGTGGTTCTTCGCACTAGACCACACGAACTATGCCCGATGGATACCAGTGCATCTACGGGACATGGCAGAACTGGCAAACAAACATCCAGACGTCTTCACAGAGTTTAGCAAGGGACACTTCACAGTCCAGAAGACCAAGAGGATCTTTTCAGCAATCCCTTTGACCAAGGACATGAGCAGAACAACGCGTATGTCAAGGGTGATGGAGGAGCCATCGGCCTCACAGACAATCCAACTGCACTGAGGCGCTGGATGGTTGCCGGACCGGAGGTTGCTAGAGTGATTGTGGAATTTGACGACTTCAATCTGCATCCACACGATCAAGAGGAGACACGTCACCACGAAGAGACACCAAGTGTGCAGAACACTTTTGCCAGAGATGTGCGCTCACTCGTGGCCGTTATTGAAGAGCTGGGCAACCCTTTCGAGGAGGACAGTCAGGACTTGCTGGTGCTCGACACAAAGGAGATCGCAGACCCTGCAGTCATAGAAACAGTCCGTAACGCCAAGCAGATTGGCCAAGACCAGTTTGAAGCATTCTCAAAGGAATGCATCGTGGACAGAACCAAGTCCATTGAGGTGGCAATCCACCGGAACAAGCTACCACTGTTTGCGACCAAGAGAGGACCCAATATACCCAAAGGAAAAGAACAGGTCAAATCTCTGAAGAATGATGTTGCGCTCTTCGCACGATTATATATCGGCTGCCAGACCCGTGATGGGAATCTAGAAGAGTTCTTCAGGCATGAAAATCAGCAATGCCCTCCAGCTTTATCTGACGGAGGGAGACTGTACCTAGGGAGCAAGAGTGACTTGCTGGTGTGCCTTGAAGGCCATGCTGAGCCTCAGTTTGAAGCTCCTACTGTCACTGCTGTTGTCCTCGATGGAGCAGTAATCGTACAGATGTTGAAGCCGGGTACTGCCAACACGTTCGAGGAATATGCACAGCAAGTGTTCATCCCATACGTTGTACAACGTTTCCAACATGTATCACGTCTTGACCTTGTGTGGGACAGCTACAGAGCAGATTCCCTGAAGGCATCAACCAGAGAACAGCGTGGAAAGGGAGTACGTCGGCGTGTTGTCGACTCAGCAGTCATACCAGGAAATTGGCAAAGTTTCCTGCGAGTTGATAGCAACAAAGTGGAGCTCTTCAGCTACCTCTCCACCATGCTTGCAGAGTCCTTTCAAGAAGAAGGCAAGGAACTGGTCGTCACTGATGGGGAGCAGGTGATCTGTGTTCCACAGCAAGAGGATGTCAACTCACTCGCACCATGCAACCAAGAAGAGGCAGACACCCGCATGATGCTACATGTAGCACATGCTGCACAACATGGTCACCACCAGATACAGGTTCGAACAGTAGACAGTGACGTCGTGGTCCTAGCAGTGATGGTAGTCCAGAAACTACCAGCTGGAGACGAACTCTGGGTAGCCTTTGGGACAGGCAAGAACTACCGCTACATTGCAGCCCATGAAATAGCTTCCTCCCTTGGTCCAGAGAAGGCATGTGCTCTTCCAATGTTTCATGCCATCACAGGGTGTGATACTGTGTCAGCCTTCGTCGGACATGGGAAGAAATCTGCCTGGGCAACATGGAACACGCTGCCAGAACTCACTGATGCCCTGCTGAGTCTGGCAAATGCACCCACAAGCATCCAAGAGGATACAATGCATGTCATCGAGAGGTTTGTCATACTCCTGTATGACCGCACAAGCAAATGCAAGGACGTTAACCAGGCGAGAAAGCAGCTCTTTGCAAAGACGAACTCTGTTCAGAACATCCCGCCAACCTACGCTGCTCTGGAGCAGCATGTGAAGAGATCTGCCCTTCAGGGTGGTCATGTCTGGGGCCAGGTATTGGTACCAACGCCCGTGCTCCCTCCACCAACAGACTGGGGCTGGCATCGGAGTGATGATGGGCTCTACACACCACTCTGGACCACACTCCCTGAGGCATCCAAGGCCTGCTATGAGCTGGTGTCTTGCGGATGCAAGAAAGGCTGCAAAAACCGCTGCAAGTGCAAGAACGCTTCACTGCAATGCACTGGTCTATGTTTCTGTGAAGGCGAATGCCAGTAGATTGGGACAGAAAACTTGCTAACCAACATTATGATCTGTAGACATTCATAATTCTGGTGACCAGATTTGAAAAGTTCGGAATCATAATTAACATAGTGTGGCAAAATCTACGTTATTGTATTACATGTATGTACTGCAGGATTACACAAGTACTGTGCCTAGAGACTGGGCTTTTGGTCGACTATATAACTACAATCTGACCATACTGTAAACTTCCCGTACTCTGTGTATTATTTTGACTAGCAATTTTGCCAGCAATTTGAAATAAAAAAGCAACTTGAGCAATTAAAGTGTGTTCCTGAAATCAGGTACTGGTTATTAGAGGTATTATGTCATTGAGTATTGAAATCTTCATCAAATGTCCACTTTTTCCACAAAATGGCGGCCAGTTTGGGGGCCATTTTTGAGAAGATTCATCTAAATATCTGTTAAACATTTATTGATGTTAATTCTGATGTAAAAAAAGGGAATTTTGGCCCATCTAGCACCAAACTAACGACACATAATGAAGTCTATGTAATGACGCTAATGTTAAATGGCGGCCATTTTGAACAATGGCCGCCATATCTTCCTAAGGGCTAATCTTGAATGCCTCCATATCCAAAAATGTTTAGAATATATTAATCTACATGTGTGCCAATTTTGGTGCTTTTAGACCAATTTGAACAATTGGTCTGCTATGCCGCTGTACTAGAAGCATCATGTTCTAAGAGCAGAGTTTGTATATAAGCAAGTCCGTTTCGGGCACAAGGAGATCAACTAGAACTTAGCGCTGGAAGGGCATACTATTCCTGTCGGAACATCTGTTTCACAGTTTGATAGTTATGTCAATTTATTACAGAGATAGCCTTATTTATTTGAACATTATTGTAAATTTGCCGAGATTAAATAAAATTTCTTCAATAAATAACGCTAAGTTTTTAATTTTAAACTTATCCAATTCAATGTAATTAAGTCTGATCGTTCCGACACACAATGACAACTTTCCGGGTGTACCAATGGACTCAGGAAATGGAGGGCATAAATTGCAATTTGACATTTTAGCTTTTTTCGTAGGTAGATACGCATCATGATACAGTATCTTTCTCAGTTAAGTATTAGTTACCATAAAAGCTTCTTTTGAATAAGCTCTGATACTCACATGTACAGTACAAAGATTCATGTTTTAGTTTTACGAAGAATATTTCTCGTCGTCAATACAGTTTCTTCATTATTTCATCTCAAATGGCATTAAACTTTATTGAAAAAAAAAAGACGTGTCAAGTTTTACAATCCTTCTGAATAACTCGTATGGACATGAAATATTAATTATCTGAGTGTCACCTGATACCAATTTTAACACAGGTGTCACCTGATACCAATTTTAACAAAGGTCTCAGTTTCATAAAACAAGAATTACAATGTGACGAAACAGAAAGAGCTGTTTAAGGATATATATTAACTTGAAGAGTAAAAAATTTTATGTTTTGGAGATCAAAATTTAAATTTACTAAAACATCACCAGTAAACACATATGATGTATAAGATTAACAAAGAACGAAAAGGCATCAGGCCTTTTGTTATCTAAGCCGGCGAATAGAAACAAGTACGATAGACTTAACGATAAAAATTGAATTACTACCACCAACAGGCAAAGACTACGCGAGAACGAATTGTTTGCATGGCACAACTATGTACATAAGGCTAGCTAACAATATGTATAAGGATTTCGAAAAGGGAACGAATAACGTTGCAGTTTGTATCTCGTGCAATGAAGAATCCTGTCACTAAAATACACATCTATGACAAACTTCTGACGAACCTACAAAGTGTTCTGTTGTTATGGGATTGTTGCCGCTGGGTGATTTCACTGGAAAGAACAATACCGGGGTCGATGGGTTTTGGCACTCGTCCATTTGAGCCCTAATCAATATATTCACTTCCAATATCAAGGTAGACTGAAAGTGTTACCAACGAGAGGGAGGGAGGGGGGGGGGGGATTATGGCACGCATTCGAAAATCAGGGGCAAAACTAAATCAAGTCTTTGAGTGTTGGATAAAGTTATGGTGACAGAAGAAGGGAATCACTTAATAAGAGAGGCATAGAAAGATTGCAGGAGGTCTGCATATCAATTCGGTCGCTTCCAATGCCGAGAAAAATTGAAAATACGAGGGGAAAGGAATTATGGTATGTATTCCAACAAAATCTAGTTTTTTGAGTAGGGCGATGTTAGGTTGAGAGAAGATGGGAATTATCTAATAAGTGAGACTAGAACAGTAACAAGAGTACTAAAAATGTCTAACAACATCTGAAAGCTAGCAAGCTGAGACCCCATGAAGTAATAAGGTCATTTTTCTCTTCGAATGAAGGGATGCTGACGAAAAGAGCAGCCTGCTTAGTCCAATACTGATGAAAACTAAGAAAGGAATGGCAAGGGGAAAGATTAAAGCTAACTCCCAAAAGAAGCAATTGGCCATCATCCTTAAGGAAAGAATATAATTCAGAATGTAATTTAGGTCAAATGGAGGCAATAATGTCTGAAGTTAGCAATTCACTGTTTTTTGGCGCTTTGATACCACATGTTTTTCTTTAAGGATAAAACTTATCAATAAACTGTGACTGTGGTTACATTTTCATCAATGAATTTTATAATCAAAGAATTAGCTTTGGAAGACATGATATCTATTCTACGAAATAATGAAATTACATTATCTTTACCTTAATTTCATAGTTGTAAGCCAAGAAAAAAAAATAATTCTTTAATAATGGAACAGAAAAAACGTATTAATATATCCATAAAAATTCAGAGCAATGGGACCGTCAGGAAAATCGCAACAGAGCTTCAATAGAATTTTCTTTACGGGTCTAAATTAATCAAGTTGATAATTGATTCCAATACTTTTGGTTTACCTTAGAGGGACTTCGGTGAAGCAATTTACCCCCGACAGGTTCGCCATATATTATATTCCCAGTTAATTTACGAATCTTATTAAGAAGATTTCAATATGACCTTATCTATAATCAAGAATTCAATTAGTGAATTTTGTTGCCTCGTCCAGAACTCTGAAATATCAGGACATATGAGAGAGCTTCGTATTCAGTCTCTTCGATGGAAAAAGCTCCAATTTCTCAGGTAGTAGTAATATCTTAATTCGTAAGATTTCCCTAAATTTATATTTCACTATTAAGATGTTGCAATAAATAAAATGTTACAAAAGATAAAGGCTTAGAGTCTTATACTAAAAAATTGTCAGTTTTCAATGACTATTGTAAAAATCGATCAATCTTCGTGAAATTAATTAATTAATTGCATACAGGTATTTGAACAATATCTTCACTTTTTCGTTGTTCAGATGAATCACATTTCTGTATTTTTCTTCTTTGAGGAAAGAATCTTTGAGGTATATCTTACAAGGTATTTTCAGACTATTATTCAGGAAAAAGACACTCAGCACTAGTTGTAACAGCTTCTCTTGCGTAAAATATAAGTAACAAATGCGTAATTAACCGTTATAGATCAGGAGTGATCAGCAATACTTTCATAGATACTTTATCTATTCTCTTTGAATCATAGTACACACCAGAGGTCTGGTTAAGCTCTCTATTAATAAAGAATAATAACAAAATCAATAGCTACATCTTAAATCATTTGTAACTTCATTGTCTCTTCTCTTAAACTTCTTCCAACAAAATGAGTATTTTCCAATCCATGCAGTTACCTGCCCAAAATATAGGGAGGTAGAAACACTTAAATGGTTTTGTTCTATTTTCAAATACACATTATTATTTCTATATTAAATCTCGGTGTCTGTTTCAAGTCAAAATTATACTTTCTTTCTGCAGTTTCTAGATAAAAATGTATTTGCACTTTTTTTTCTGTAGTTTTAAAGCACAGAAAAATGTACAGATTTTGACGAATTGCAAAGCTGATAGAGAAAGCAATTAACTTTCGATGAAAAATTAGATAAAATTAAGTCTGATCATTCCGACACATATTGAGCACTTTCCGGGTGTACCAATGGACGTAGGGCAAGAATTACATTTGGTAATTTTAGATTTCTATGTAGCTAAGATACGCATCATGATAGAGTATGTTTTTCAGTTAAGAGTTAGTTAACATATCAGCTTATTTTAAATAAAATCATATATTCATATCTACAAAGATTCATGTCTTAGTTTCACGGAGACCATTTCTCGTCTAAACATTTTAAGACAAGAAATGGGGAAAAAATATTTCCTATATAAAAGAAATTTAACACCTACGTAAGACTTCAGTACAGTACCTTCATTATTTCATCTCAGTTTTTATTACAAATTTATCATAAAGCCAGGCAGATAAGCCAAGCATCATTAAGCCAGGCAGATAAGCCAAGCATCATTAAGCCAGGCAGTTAAGCCAAGCAACATCAAGCCAGGCAGTCAAGCCAAGCTTCATTAAGACAGGCAGTTCATCCAAGCATCATCACGCCAGGCAGTTAAGCTAAGTGAGGCAGTTAAGCTAAGTGAGGCAGTTAAGCCAAGCATAAAGTCAAACAGTTAAGCCAAACATCATAAAGACAGGTAGTTAAGCCAAGTATCATAAAGCCAGGCAGTTAAGACAAGCCTCATTGTGCCAAGAAGTTAAGACAAGCATCATTAAGCTAGGCAGTTATGCCAATCATTATCAAGCCAGGCAATTAAGCCAGGCATCATTAAGTAGAGCAGTTAAGACAAGCATCATTATGCCAGAAAGTTAAGTCAGGCATTATCAAGTCAAGCAGTTAAGCCAAGAATCATCAAGCCAGGCAGTTACGCCAAGCATCATCAAGCCAGGCAGTTACGCCAAGCATCATCAAGGCAGGCTGTTAAGCCAAGCATCATCAAGGCAGGCTGTTAAGCCAAGCATCAAGGCAGGCGGTTAAGCCAAGCATCATCAAGTCAGGCTGTTAAGCCAAGCATCATTAAGCAGGGCAGTTAAGCCAAGCATCATTAAGCCAAGCATCATTAAGCCAGGCAGTAAAGCCACATATCATTAAGCAAGGCAGTTAGGCCAAGCATTATTAGGCCAGGCAGTTTAGCCAAGCATCAAGCCAGGCAATTAAACCAGCCAGTTAAGACAGGCCTCATCCAGCTGGGCAGTTAACCCAAGCATCGTTATAAAAGGTAGTTAAGCTAAGCATTATCAAGTCAAGCATCATTGGGCCAGGCAGTTAAGCCAAGCATCATCATGCAAGGTAATTAAATCCAAGCACAATTAAACAAGGAAGTTAAGCCAAGTATCATCAAACCAGGCAATTAAGACAAGCATCATTTAGCCAGGCAGTTAAGCCAAACCTCATTAAGCCAGGCAATTAAGCCAAGTATCATTAACCCAGGCAGTTAGGCCAAGCATCATCAAGCCTGGCAATTAAGCTAGGCAGTTAAGCCAAGCCTCATTAAACAAGGTAGTTATGTCAAATATTATTAAGTAAGGCAATTAAGCCAAGCCTCGTTAAGCCAAGTATTATCAAGCAAGGCAAATAAGCCAAGCCTCACTAACCCAAACATCATAATTCTAAAAATGAAGCTAAGCATCATTAAGCCAAGAAATGAAGCTAAGCATCATTAAGCCAAGAAATGAAGCCAAGCATCATTAAGCCAGGCAGTTAAGCCAAGCATCATCAAGCCAAACATTAAACCAGTAAGTTGAGCCAATTATCATCATCATCATCTTTGTCAGCATCTTTTCCCAGTTTTATGTGGGGTCGATGTTTCTGGCCAGCTTTCTCCGTCTACCTCTGTATCACACTTCATCACCAGTTAATCCCTTTGATCGAAGGTCATCCTTGATACAGTCCATCCACCTTCGCTTTAGTCTCTCTCTCTCTCTCTCTCTCTCTCTCTCTCTCTCTCTCTCTCTCTCTCTCTCTCTGTATCTCCATTTCCATCTCTCTCCTCCCAATATACTGTTCATCTCTTCTCATGACATGATCATACCACCTCAGTCTACTTTCTTGTATCTTATCTGATAGTTTTCTAACTCCTGTGGTACCCCTAATTACTTCAGTTCGTATCTTATCTCTTCTTGTCACCCCACACATGCACTCAACATTCTCATCTCTGGATGTGTTGAGATGAATGTGTGGGGTGACAAGAAGAGATAAGATACGGAATGAGGTAATTAGGGGTACCACAGGAGTTAGAAAACTATCAGATAAGATCCAAGAAAGTAGACTGAGGTGGTATGGTCATGTCATGAGAAAAGATGAACAGTATATTGGGAGGAGAGAGATGGAAATGGAGGTACAGGGAACGAGAGGGAGAGGGAGATCAAAGCGAAGGTGGATGGACTGTATCAATAATGACCTTCGATCAAATGGATTAACCAATGATGAAGTGTGGGACAGAGGTAGCCGGAGAAACCTGACCAGAAACATCGAGCCCCCCCCCCCTTAAAATTGGGAAAAGATGCAGACAAAGAAGAAGATGATGCTTGGCTTAACTTACTGGCTTAATAATGCTTTGTTTAACTGCCTGGCTTAATGAGGCTTTGCTTAACTGCCTGGCCTTAGTGATGTTTGCCTCAATGAGGCTTGGCTTAACTGTCTGGCTTAATGATGCTTGCCTTAAGCCAAGCATCATCAAGTCAGGCAATTAAGACAAGGATCATTAAGCCAGACAGTTAAGCCAAGCCTCATTAAGGCAAACATCACTAATGTCAGGCAGTTAAGCAAAGCATCATTACACCAGGCAGTTAACCAAGCCTCATTAAGTCAGGCAGTTCAGCTAAGCCCATTAAGCCAGGTAGTTAAGCCAAGCATCATTAATCCAGGCTGTTATTCCAAGCATCATTAAGCCTGACAGTTAAACAAAGCATCATTAATCCAACAGTTAAGCCAAACATCATTAAAACAGGCAGTTAGGCCAAGCATCATTAAGCCAGGCAGTTAGGCCAAGCATCATCAAGCAAGGTAATTAAGCCAAGCCTCGTTAAGCTAGGCAGCTAAACCAGGCGTCATCAAGCCAGGCTATTAAGCCAAGCATAGTTAAGCCAAGCATTGTTAGGCCAGGCAGTTAAACCAAGCATTCTTAAGCCATGCAAGGTACATCCGAGTAACTAATTTTCCACCTCTGCTAAGCCAGGCCTCTAGATTATTCCAAACTTCGTTCAAAATAACCTGATATTGAACTTAAATAAAATTCTATTTTTCTTAATAAAATTATTCCTTTCAATTCCAAACTAAACAAAATATATATATATTTTTTTAAGATTTATATTTTTTTTTTGGGGGGGGGAGGGTTATAAAAACAATAAATATTCTTTTTGTTTGATTTTTTTCTTTACATTTCTTATCATTTTTTTGTATTTTTTTTTTACATTTTTCGTAATTTTTTAAAAAAAAAATTTTTACATTTTTTTATATTTTCTTATTTTATATTCTTTTTATTATCATTATTTTTTTTTACAACTCCCTCGATGAAACTTTGCTTACTTCCCCAGCTGAACTATCTTGGACCAACCAATAAGGAGAAGACTGCATACTAGAAGAAGCTTAGCTTGTTCCCTCTGCAGAGCCGGTGTTCTAGATTATTCCAACAGACCCACCCGAAGGTTAGTATCCGGAAGAATAGATCTAGATATCCGACCATTTGTACACTTGACAAAGACCATGTACCCCTTCATCAAGATACATAGCATACTAGAACAAGCCAAGCTTCTACCCTCTGCAGAGCCAATCCTCTTGGTTCTTCCAAGCATCCTCCAAGCCAGGTGGTTAAGCCATCCATCTTTTAACAGGAGTTGTTTCAACTAGGGTATTTACTCATTACCTTTGTAATATTCATCAAACAAATCAAATATATTGCCGAAGTGGAATCCTCCCTGTCCTTGGGGAAATTTGAATCCGAATTGTCTGGCGAATCGTTGATTGTTATTGAATTCGAATCCTTTTGCTCCTCTCGGACTGTAAAATCCTCTCGGTTGTTCTCTATGATTGTTAAATTCGAATCCTCTTGTTGGTCCTCGATTATTGTGGCCATGATTTCCGGCCGCTTGTCTTCCCGGGCGCTGGTGCTGCTGATTATTATTTAGGCGATGTCGTTGAAGCTCTTGATCATATTTATGTCGATCTTGTTCATCGGTAAGAACAGTTTTAGCATTACATATCCTCTTGTATTTATTTTCAAAAGCGTCTAGCAAAAATTGAGGTTTATTCCTATGTCTGTCAGGGTGGTATTTCATTGCTAAGTTTTTGTGTGCCTTTAGAATCTCTGACTTTTTGGCATTCTGTTCTACCCCCAAAACCTGATAATGATTGAAATCTTCCCACATCTGCACCTTCTTCTTAACCTCGTTAACCTTTTGCAAAGAGTCCTCTGAATTTTTCAAACTTAGCACAAGTTCAAAGTCTTCACGGGCAGCATCATAAAGACCGTGTTCAGAAAGGTGTTCTCCACGTAATAAGTGCACATTCCGTCCTTTAAGACCCTTTTCGATGGCCTCACAACAGTCCAATATGATTTCCAAGTGGTCGGGATTATCAAAAGCTGCCTTCGTTTTGGCAAGAAGAATACGCAAAAGAGCACTTTCCTTGTTGCTCACACTGCTGGACAAAAGTTTTTCGAAAAGGTTCTTCGCATCATCGACCTTATCGTTCATATATGCAAAAAGTCCTTCCACCAGTAAGGGTTCATCTGTATTTCCGTGGTTCGTTTCTTCATTTTTCTTTTGGAGGTGGTTGTTCAATATCTCGACCTCTTTGCTTTTTTCTTCCTTTTCAACTCTAAGATTTTCCAATATTTCTTTTTGATCGTTTATCTTCTGGTCTTTTTGGGCACATTCAAGTTTCAATCTCTTGTAACTAAGTGTCTCCTCTGGCTTTAGATTTTGGTGGCTCTTGCTTTCTGCCCTCAGAGATTCCATTTCCGTTTTCACTTCATGTAGTTCCTGACGCAGTTTCTTGTTTTCTTCCCGGAGTTCATTCAGCATTATATTGTCTTCACGATTTTTCCTTCGGAGTTCCTCGATTTCTTCATTCTGCTTTCGTTCCTTTTCAATACATGTTTCTTTCATTCTCTGGAGTTCGTTGTTTTTAGCAAGGATTTCTACTTTCCGACTCTCTGGTTCATTAAGCAGTCTTTCATCCGGGGCTTCTTCCTTCTCTTTCTTATCCAAGGCAATCTCCAGATCCTGAATTTTTTTCTCCTTTTGGATTAATGCGTCTTCGTATACCCTGTTTTTTTTTCCGTTCCTTCCTTCTCGCATTCAAGACTTTCGATCTTTCTTTCCGCTGATTGTAGTTTCTTTTCTGCTTCCTTACAAAAGTCGAAAAGCCCTTCAGTCATATTGAGCCTTTTTTCCATGAAGCGTTCAATATTTCCATTGAGTTCATCGATTGCCCTCTTCTTTTCCTCAAATCCCATCACTTCCCGTCTATTCCAAAAACGTTCCTTGCACTTTTTTGCAATATTTCCTAGTAACACTCCACCAATACCTGTGAAGATGGTATAATAACCAATTGTTGTCAGCAATTCGTTGCTGAATAAAGTAGTAACACATCCTGCTCCTATGAGCCCTACACACAACAAATCAAATACAGTTATAACCATTGTAATTTGTCTATGAGACACAATTCTACCCGACACAGCATTGATCTTAAAAAAACAAAATTCCATCTCCAAAGTAGTCCTCGTAAAGCCAACTCGGAACCGTGGATCCGTTTTGTCTCCAAGATTGGAAAATGGTCTTCAAATTACGTCTTCGAAGGACTTGGGGGAAAGTCTTAAAGAACTCTGAAGACAAAGGTAGACAGATAGATAGAGATAGATAGATAGATAAATAGATAGATAGAAATAGATAGATATATAGATAGATAGATAGATAGATAGGAAGCTTAGCAAATGTAGCAAAGAAATATTAAATAATATTCACAAGCTGATTCTTGTATTATGTTCTTCACCATCTTCAATATGGAGGTTGGTGATTTCCGAAGCAGTGTCCATTAGGATGCAGCCAGTGGTAGGCCTATCGATATTAAATTATCAACACATTCGATATTACCCTTAGTATCGCAAGTATCGATATAAATTGTAAGTTATCGATAATTTGAGTACTTTCAGAGAAAATCAAGCATCTTCTTCCTTTTCTTTCCCACCGAGAATCCCTCATTAAGGACGGCGTCAATGACCTTAGATGTCTGGATGCCTGAAAACTTTAAATCAATCAATCAATCCCTCATTAAGGGGTCGGATGCCTGATGCACGGGCCCCTATCAATGCCTTCTATCATTATTAGTATCATTAATACTGGCTAGGCTACAACACTAGCTGGAAAAGCAGAATACAATAAGCCCAGGGGCCCCACCAGGGAAGATAGCCCAGTGAGGAAAGGAAACAAGGAAAAATAAAATATTTTAAAAACAGTAACATTAAAATATATATTTCCTATATAAACTATAAAAACTTTAACAAAACAAGAGGAAGACAAATTAGATAGTATAGTGTGACCGAGTGTACCCTCAAGCGAGAGAACTCTAACCCAAGACATTGAAAGACCATGGTACAGAGGCTATGGCACTACCCAAGACCAGAGAACAATGGTTAGATTTCGGAGTGTCCTTCTCCTAGAAAAACTGCTTACCATAGCTTAAGGTCTCTCTTTTACCCTTACTAAGAGGAAAGTAGCCACTGAACAGTTACAATGCAGTAGTTAACCATGCTTCATGTTATTAGACAATTAAGCATATCCGCAGTGAACAATTCACAACTAAAATTATGGCAAAAAAATATATAAAACAATTAAAATTAATTCTTATGGGATTTAGAAGGCTATTATTTCTTGTAAAAATTAATCATATCTTAAAGGCCGAAGAGTTGGAAGACCCAGACCTATATGGCTGAGGACTATGAAGCGTGAAGTAGGAGATGTCGAGTGGAGAAGTATTGATTTAAAAGCTAAAGATAGAGATGACTGGCAAAATCTAACTGAGGCCCTTTGCGTCAATAGGTGTAGGAAGAGATGATGATGATGATCATACGCTTGTCATGTAGAAATCACCTTAACATCGGCAGCATTTTCGGCACGACGTTGTGAAACGTACGTTATTGTTGAAGGTTGTCTGTACAACTATGAAGTTTAGAAGTTATTAGCTCATACGCAATTGTTTTCGGGGTGAGTGTAGCTTGCTAGAGTGACATGTCCAAGAACCGTATATATATATATATATATATATATATATATATATATATATATATATATATATACATATATATATATATATACACAGCTCTTAATAACGCATTCTCTCTGTCTCGGGATCAGAGACCCAAGGGGAGGGGAAATTAACTTTATGATAGTAACTTCTGGTTGGCCGTGGATTCGAACTCAGAATAAAGAAACTGAGCAAAAGTTCAAATTCATGGCCAACCAGAAGCTACTGTCATAAAGTTTATTCCGACCTTGGGTCTCTGATCCCGAGGCACTGTGAATTCGATGTTAAGAGGCATTTATGTCTTTGTGTGTGTGTATACATACACGCATATATATATATATATATATATATATATATATATATATATATGATAAATTTTGCACATTTAAACGTGTTTTCCATATTTCATATAAGCCATATATTTTAATACATCAATGTCTGGATTCTCTTAACGACCTCAGGATCAGGTCTCGAGGCGAAATCACTCAAGAGTCAATAGCATCTGACCGGCCGGGATCTGAATCCTAGTCCAAGATGATTGTGTGACAGTGACCGTACCATTTAGCCTTCAATATGACTGAAGGGCTTTTCGACTTCTGTAAGGAAGCTGAAAAGAAACTACAATTAGCAGAAAGAAAGATCAAAAGTCTCGAATGCGAGAAAGAAGGAATGGTACGGTCACTGTTATACAAGCATCCTGGACCAGGGTTCGAATCCCGGCAGGTCAGATGCTATTGTTTCAGTGAGTTTGCCTCGAGAGACTGATCCAAAGTTCGTTAAGAGAATCCAGACGTTAATGCATTAAAATATATGGCTTATTAGGAAAATATATATATATATATATATATATATATATATATATATATATATAGTATATATATCAGCTATTGATTTATTCCGTGGAAAGCGGAGTTTCAATATGAATAATAGTACCAGGGTTATGATATACATGTTTATTGCTGAGCTTTCGGAAAATCTATTTCCATCATCAGAGCCTAAAATAGAATACATTGTATAAGTTAAAACATAGTATGATAAATATTTAAAACAGAAAATTTAAAATAACCATACAAAAACCTCATGAAATAAAAATAAGAAAATAACAAAACTATAAAATCAATCTAAATACACAATAAAAGATCAAAGCACCAGCGCTATAAACTCACATGAAATAAAATTAAACATAATTTGATTCATACGTTGCCCGGCCCAGGTTTGGTTTCAGTTTGCGTTGGAATATTGCCTCCTTTATTACTAGGTCGAGGTTACTCTGCGAAGTGGAAAAATTCACCTTGGATATCGGGTGGTTCTCACTTAGGGAATGATCTCTGATGGCTGAATGGGGTGGTTTTGCCATATAACTACCCGTTCTAGGTGAACGACCGAAGTGCTCAGACAATCTTGCACGGTAATGCCTTTCACTTTCCCCAATATATGATGCATTACAGCGATCACACTTATATTTGTATATGACACCCGAACAAAGATCATCTGAGACCCGGTCTTTAAATTTGAAAAATTTGCTCATATCATTTGAGGGGGAAAACACGATCTTCAATGATACCTGACGATAAAATTCACGCACAATTCTACTGCAATGATTTCGTATTTTAAAACTGTGGGACCCCAGATATGGAATAGAAAAGAAGATATTTTTCCGAGGAGCAATTAGTTTCTTTTCACATTGTGGTAGCGTGAGTTTGCTTAGTGTTTTCCCTATATAAGTATCAGTAAAATTATACGGGAATCCATTGTTATAAAGTAGTTTTTTAATATACATCAGTTCCTTATGAATGTTTAGGTAATTAGAGCAAAGGTTATACGCTCTATAAGTAAGAGTGCAGACAAGATTTCTCTTATATTGCATAGGAATAAAAGAGAATTTAGTGCATAAGCCTGTGAACGTTGGTTTCCTTTAGACAGATGTGTTAAACCCAGTACCAAATTTATGAATGTTGATGTCAAGGAAAGATATGTTACCATCCATTTCCACTTCACTAGTAAAATTTATATTTGGTGTTTGAAATTCAAGTATTTTAAAAACAGTTGTACATGACTTGAGCTACGAAATAATAAAAACGTGTCGTCGACATACCGTCTATAAAACAGAGGTTTAAAGTCAGCAGTGCATTCATTTAACCAGATGTTTTCATAATAGGAAAGAAAGGCATTTGCGAGACTAGGCCCCATAGGGCTACCCATAGCACAACCATCAACCTGTACATTAAACTTTTTATCAAATAAAAACAAACAATCCTTAGCATACAATCCCAGAAGTTCCTTCATTCCCTTTCTTGTAAAACCATTCACTTGTTCTTCGTCTCCAAACAGCTTTCCATGCAGATATCTACTGTATTGTCTCAGTCAAAGGAATATTAGTGAATAGACTCCACGTCGAAGCTTGCCATTGTACATTCTCCCAAGTTTAAGTTAGAAATTTCTTTACCAAATGAAAGAGAGTCCTTCACTGTATATTCATTCTCTGTTGTTGGAGCTATTACCGGTGTTGCAGGAAATTTTTTCCCCCCTGACTGAAATTCCCCCAGGGAAAATTAGCCTGGGATCGATTTCCCCCCGGGAAAAGCAGCCCGGGCTGTTATTCCCCCAAGGGGAATTTCAGCCTTCAGATATTTTTCCCACCTAGGCCATTTCTCCCGCACCCTCCCTTACAGTGAAACTATTTTGATGAATTAAATAATCAACGGTAAGTTTGACAAAATATCAGGAATATAAGTACAGTATATATATATATATATATATATATATATATATATATATATATATATATATATATATATATATATCAGTGAAAACCTTACTCTTCTTTCGTACCGTCCAGCAAAAAATAGAAAGTACACTTGATGCTAAGAAGCACTATACATGAGAACGGAGATGATACCAAATCAGTTGTATTACCAGACATTATGGGGGAACAGAGTGGGGAAACCGGGGTTTTAAGGGCGGGAAATGTCATAAACGAGTGATTTACAGTAATAATAATGGTCAGAAATGCAAAATATAAACAAGATAACCAGTTGGAAAAATATATGGATTATGTAAGTGGCTGAACATAGGCCAAACATGATTATTTAACACATTTGAGATTTGTAAAAGGGTACAGAACCTAACAAACCCACCTAACCTAACCTAGTAGTTCCCAGGTCACAACCCCTAGCCGGGGGTAAGACCCCAGACCCCCTTCCCAGGTCACAAACCTTCCCAGGCCACAGCCCCTAGCCGGGGCCAAGCTCCCAGACCCCCTTCCAGGTCACAAACTTTCCCAGGTCACGGCCCCTAGCCAGGGGTAAGCCCCAGAACCCCCTTCTCAGGTCACAAACCTTCCCAGGTCACAGCCCCTAGCCGGGGGCAAGCCCCCAGACCCCTTTCACAGGTCACAAACCTTCCCAGGTCACAGCCCATACCCTGCGGCAAGCCCCCGGACCCCCTTCCCAGGTCACAAACCTTCCCAGGTCACAACCCCTTGGACTATCCCAATATCCTAATATAAGCTTCAACCTTCATCGTAAATTCTTTAAACAAACAGGCATTTTTTTGTTGCATTTGGAGATTTAAAGTTACGTCTGCACAAATTTCTTGAATTGATGATATATATACTAAAGAATTTGATTGTTCTGTACCAACCGTGTGGCACACGATCGTACATAATTCATTTTGTATATATTATGCTTGTATCTTCGCTCTTCCCTCGCACTAAAAAGAACCAGAATAAACATGTCTGCGTTTTTCCTCTGTAACATTGTCTGTTTTTCGAACATGAAATTTCCTGTTTCCTTGAGGTTTTGTATATAAAGGAGAGTGTTATATAATAAATTACTCAGTTGCTTTCAACCTGCCTTTAAGTCACAACCTTCTCTCGGCCCGTCACATTGGTGATCCCGGACACACAAATAGTTATTCAGCCTATTACAGTGATATTGAAGCATTTAGAATAAGCTTTCCAATAACTATATAAATATATATATATATATATATATATATATATATATATATACTGTATATATATATATACATATATATATATATATATATATATATATATATATATATATATACATATATGTATATATATTTCATCAAAATTTGTTTATTAATTTCAGCGAAAATATGATACATGTAAATGTTGGCTTCCCTTGAATCATTTTTGAATAACTTAAAATGGCTGCTCATCATTTTCTCTAGATGTAAAACCGATAAGGAAAAATATGCTAAATATCACAGTAATAGAAATTTAATAAACATAGGAGAGAGAGAGAGAGAGAGAGAGAGAGAGAGAGAGAGAGAGAGAGAGAGAGAGAGAGAGAGCAGATTTTACCCACAAATATCGAGAGAAAACCTACTGACCATAATTGAAGTAATGTGGCCATTATTCCCATGGAATGAAGATCTAAGTAAGATGCAATTAGTGTTGCACAGAAGATGGTAACTTTACCATAGGTTACAACTTGAAAATGACAGCCAAAAAATACCCTTTTATTAACATGATGCGCACTTTCAAATGGATACCGAAGGTATTAATTTTCATCAATTTCCCTCCAGCGTCAGACTTCCTAAAATCAATTAATTAACCACCGTTTTAAATATTAAGAATTCTTTATTGCAAATAAATAATATTTTGAGAATGGTAAGATGACAGGCTGGGCGCTCATGAAAAAACTTTATGTAGTTGACCTCCATCTCTACGCGAGACCCCATCCTTTAATAGTGTTTCCATGAAGCTAATTATCGGGATCTAATAAATAATGCAAAGACGGATGTGATCACTAAATCAAAAAGGCCTCCTCTCCCCCCACCTCCGCCTCCGTTTCACATCATTTCCCTAAAATGGAAATATATATTATGGCCTCTTCGTCAGAGAAAAATGAAAGGAAGAAAAGGCGAGATAAAGTTGTGGAGCACTAATGGAAACTGTATCGGAAAACCGATCAGAAAAGAAGCTTTACAACAAAATCTTGCAAAACGAAGGAAAAATGTAAACATTTTCGAGAAAAAAAAAAAACATGAAACGTTTATAAACATTCTGTAATATTTGTTTTCTCCCATAAAAAGAAAAAAGGCGCTTGGGATAAAAGCTTAAAGGGTCCAATCTCTGCTTTTACACTTTAACGTGTGTATCATTGTAATTGAATAAGAGAAAATATATATTAATTTTGAATGAACAATTGCCTACGAAAATACATATAAAAACATATCTTGAAGGGCTGTCAAATAAAATGTAATCAACGGGACCTCAACTGATAATACCTTTTAATACAAGAAGTCCAACTTACATTTCAAATCCTTTACATAAATAGGAATTATTATTATTATTATTATTACTATCCAAGCTACAACCCTAGTTGGAAAAGCAAGATGCTATAAGCCCAGGGGCTCCAACAGGGAAAAATAGCCCAGTGAGGAAAGGAAATAAGGAAATAAATAAATGAAGAGAACAAATTAACAATAAATCATTCTAAAAACAGTAACAACGTCAAAAAAGACATGTCATATATAAACTATTAACATCAAAAACAAATATGTCATAAATAAACTATAAAAGACTCATGTCCGCCTGGTCAACAAAAAAGCATTTGCTCCAACTTTGAACTTTTGAAGTTCTACTGATTCAACCACCCGATTAGGAAGATCATTCCACAAATTGGTAACAGCTGGAATAAAACTTCTAGAGTACTGCGTAGTATTGAGCGTACTCTAGAAGGCCTGGCTATTAGAATTAACTGCCTGCCTAGTATTACGAACAGGATAGAATTGTCCTGGGAGATCTGAATGTAAAGGATGGCCAGAGTTATGAAAAATCTTATGCAACATGCATAATGAACTAATTGAACGACGGTGCCAGAAATTAATATCTAGATCAGGAATAAGAAATTTAATAGACCGTAAGTTTCTGTACAACAAATTAAGATGAGAATCAGCAGCTGAAGACCAGACAGGAGAACAATACTCAAAACAAGGTAGAATGAAAGAATTAAAACACTTCTTCAGAATAGATTGATCACCGAAAATCTTGAAAGACTTTCTCAATAAGCCTATTTTTTGTGCAATTGAAGAAGACACAGACCTTATATGTTTCTCAAAAGTAAATTTACTATCGAGAATCACACCTAAAATTTTGAAAGAGTCATACATATTTAAAGAAACATTATCAATACTGAGATCCGGATGTTGAGGAGCCACCGTCCTTGACCTACTTACAATCATACTTTGAGTTTTGTTAGGATTCAACTTCATACCCCATAATTTGCACCATGCACTAATTCTAGCTAAATCTCTATTAAGGGATTCACCAACCCTAGATCTACATTCAGGGGATGGAATTGATGCAAAGAGAGTAGCATCATCTGCATATGCAACAAGCTTGTTTTCTAGGCCAAACCACATGTCATGTGTATATAGTATGAAAAGTAATGGGCCAAGAACACTACCCTGTGGAACACCGGATATCACATTCCTATAATCACTATGGTGCCCATCAACAACAACTCTTTGAGATCTATTACTTAAAAAATCAATAATAATGCTAAGAAACGACCCACCCACTCCCAACTGTTTCAGTTTGAAAACAAGGGCCTCATGATTAACACGGTCAAAGGCAGCACTAAAATCAAGGCCAATCATACGAACTTCCCGACCACAATCAAGGGATTTCTGTACAGCATTGGAGATTGTAATAAGGGCATCACATGCTCCAAGGCCTTTACGAAAACCAAATTGCAAACTAGGGAGTAGATGATTACCTTCAGCAAACCTATTAAGACGTTTTGCCAGAAGACGTTCAAAAACTTTAGATAATATGGGAGTTATGGAAAAAGGGCGGTAATCAGTGGGACTTGAGCTACCACTAACACATTTACATAGAGGAGTAACATTACCAATTCTCCAACTAGTGCTAAAAGCTCCTCTTCTTGCTAATTTGCGCAAAATAACAGATAACTTTGGAGCTAAGAAATCTGCTGTCTTTATAAAAAACAAAGGAAAAATACCATTTGGGTCTGCACCTCCATAAGCATCAAGGTCCATCAACAGAGCTTTAATCTCACGAGATCGAAAAGCTAAACTAGTTAGCTTAGCCTCAGGAAAACAGGAATGAGGAAGTTCAAGTTTTTCATTACTCTGTTTACTGTCAAAAACATCAGCCAAAAGGGTTGCCTTTTCCTTTGGACAGTGAGTGACAGAGCCATCTGGTTTAAGTAAAGGAGGAACTGTTGCATCTACACCAAAGAGTGCAGATTTAAGGGTAGACCACCATCTATGTTCCTGAGTTGTACCAGAAAGTGTTTCTTTTATGGTTAAATTGTACTCCTTTTCAGTTGAGGCATAAACTCTCTGAGCAAAAGCTCGAAGCCGAGTATAGTTGTTCCAGGTCAAATCTGATCTGTTACCCTTCCAAAGATGATAGGCCTCCTGTTTCTCCAAATAAGCACGTCTACAATCATCATTGAACCACGGTTTGTCCTTCACTCGGTACCTTAGCACACGAGAAGGGATACGCCTATCAATTATGTTGACTAGATTCTCATTCAAAGGGACAACAGGATCTACACTATTATATAATTGTGACCAATTCAAGCACAAAAGATCATGTAAAATCCCATTCCAGTCTGCTTGGGATTTCATATAAATTTTACAAGAATATGATATATCAGGGACAGGCTGCTCAGTCTTCACTAATAATGAAATCAAGGCATGATCAGATGTCCCGACTGGAGAACCAACCTTACTAGTTATAACGCCAGGGGAGTCAGTGTATACGAGGTCCAAGCAATTACCAGACCTGTGAGTAGCTTCATTTATGATTTGCTCACAGCCTGATTCAGAGGCAAAGTCTAAAGCTCTTAAGCCATGGCGATCGGTAGGAGAGATAGAACTTAACCACTCCCTATGGTGAGCATTAAAATCACCAACAAAGACAAAAGAAGCCTTTCTATCATCTTCTTGTATCTTAGCCATAATGGTAAGAAGACAATCGAAAATAGAATCATTTATGTCTGGATTCCGGTAGATCGAACACAAATAAAAGTTGTTATGCCTGCCACAAACTTTTATTACCTGAATCTCATGACATCCACATTGATAGCAGGACTTATGAGAAGCAGGGTACTCGGTCCTAATATACACCGCCATTCCCCTGGCCCTAGGGATGGCATCACGTTTCAACATTATTGGCTTCTTAAAACCAGTTATAAGGAGCTCAGATGAGTGCCTCATATTAGAAACCAAAGTTTCTGAGCACAAAAGAATATCATACTGTCTCGACGCAACTGTAAGGTCTTGGATATTTGCATGAAGACCACGAATATTGCAATACAGAAGACGACATTGACGAAATCTAGGACGTACTGGTCCCGGATTTCGCTCAATGTCTCCAGACAGCATAAGAATTAATAGAAATAAAAAAGAGACAGCATACTTAAAAACTAGATTAACAAGAATTATAACAAAAACAATACGAACAGAATTATAAACAAAGTGATTGATGATACCCATAGACTATAGTAAAAAGTCGGAAAAACTGGTCAACATGGGGGAGCCGATACACCATGCAAGGCTAAATACCCTCCAGGATAGCCACTTCAACTGAAGGGAGGACAGTAAGGAGGGTTTTGAGAAGAAAAATAATCAGAAAAAGGAAAAGACCTCTTGATAAACCACCAGGCATCCATGGCCCTTCTATTAAGCCTGCCCAACACACCATTTCAAAAAAACAAGAGGAAGAAAAGAAAAATAAGATAGAATAGTGTGCCTGAGTGTACCCTCAAGCAAGAGAACTCCAACCCAAGACAGTGGAAGACCATGGTACAGAGGCTATGGCACTACCCAAGACTAGAGAACAGTGGTTTAATTTTGGAGTGTCCTTCTCCTAGAAGAGCTGCTTACCACAGCTAAAGTCTCTCTTCTACCCTTACCAAGAGGAAAGTACACCGAACAAATTGCAGTACAGTAATTAACCCCTTATGTGAAGAAGTGTTATGTATCTCATTGTTGTCGATGTATGAGGAAAGACGAGAATATGTAAAGAATAGGCCAAACTATTCTGTGTAAGTGTAGGCAAAGAAAAAATAAGCCGTGACCAGAGAGAGGGATCCAATGCTTTACTGTCTGGCCAGTCAAAGGATCCAATACCTCTCTAGTGGTAGTATCTCAACGGGCGGCTGGTGCCCTGGCCAACCTACTACTGGGAATACCTTTAAGTGGTGAAAGGGTTTGTGTACCGCCTAGACCAGCAAAGTTGTACTAGTCAGGGTCACCCATACTAGGTTGATTTGCTGTGAGCGATCAGACGAAAATATCCCACCATCACTAATACACAATGGCCAGCGTGGTGGTGGTGGAAACTGCCCTAGTAGCCCCAGATATGAATTAGAATGTCTGAGGCCATTGTCCTGCAGTGGACTAGAAACGGTTGCAGTTGTATGTGTGTGTATATATACATACACACACACACACACACACACATATATATATATATATATATATATATATATATATAGCATAGATAGAAAATATAATTAGGCGAAACCAGATACAATTTACATAGGAAAAATTCAAACAATGAAATAATTGTCATTTTATTAAATAACATCAACTTTAGAAGTCAGCCACAAGAAAAGATAAAACAATATGTAAGCACATGCTTTGTACATATGCATATATGTAAAAACTATAGGCCCATAGGAAATTATAAAAAGCTAGAAAATGCGTAATATCCTTCACACTTTCTCTTTTGTATAGTTCTTGGAACAACCACATGACTTAAGTGTTATTACACTGTAATAGGAGACTTAATTGTAAAGAAAAGAAATGTCCACGGAAATGGTCTACAATAAACCAATTAAAGATACCGAAAAACAATAGTAATTCATATCTATCAGCACTGACCCTTGTACGTGGCTAAACTTACATGTAATTTATAGGAGACTGATCCAGTTAGTCGAAACATTGGTTAGTTCCAGTAGGTGACAAATGTGTCAGGAGCTGTAATATAGTAAAAGAAACATGTGTGTTTTCAAAACCGTTCGGCAACAAAATTGCGCTCAAACATTGAACTGAGTTTATGAAATTGCGCTCAAACATTGAACTGAAGTTTATGATTTTAATCCAATCATCCAGAGAGCGTGGACATTGGAAAATTACTTGCCAATAACATTCGGATTTCAAAATAATTAAATTATTTTGAATTTGGAAAAGCATTTATCGGGTATGTGATTGCAATTTTTTAAAACTAAGAGTGAAAACTATTTTCCGAAATGTAGGAATACCGATAAAACTAAAAATATTTTCAAGAAATATAAACAACGGATATGTAAATCTGAACTCGTCCAATCGTACCTCTAAATACTAAACAGGCCGAATAGAAAAATAGCCAAATGCCACAGAAAAATTCGTTTGACGTTAAATACTTTACTTTTAAAAAGTGGTAATATGAGAGAGAGAGAGAGAGAGAGAGAGAGAGAGAGAGAGAGAGAGAGAGAGAGAGAGAGGTGATATTTATATCGCCAGTATAAAATTATAATGTACTAAACAAGAGGCAGTTATTGGTACAGTAAAGTTCATTGGATTGTTGTAGCGTATTATACATTTATAGTACAATAACATAATTGAAAGGTATATATATATATATATATATATATATATATATATATATATATATATATATAAGAACTGGAAAAAAAAGTGGTTTAGGGTTTATTATTATCAGCAGCTTTTTTTTTTTTTATTCAGGGGATGGGTTTCAACGCATAATACTGCGGATGAGGAGGAAAACTGCATATACGTATTTAATACATATATTTATATATATATATATATATATATATATATATATATATATATATATATATATATATATATATATATATATACAAAAACTACATTCAACTTAGTACCAAAACTCATTTTAGTACATCACATAACCCTACTCTTCCTAACATTATCTATCAACTTCCCTCTCTCTCTATCACTAATTGACCGACCTTCTCCTCCGAGTCCGTAATCAGTACAGTATCATCCACAAACAACAAGTGATTTACCTCCCACTCATGATCACTCACGTCTATCAGTTTCAATCCTCGACCAAGCACTCGATCATTTACCTCTCTCACAACTCCATCAACAAACAAATTGAACAACCATGGCGACATCATACATCCCTGTCTCAGCCCCACTCTCACTGGAAACCACTTACTTCATTTCCTATCCTAACACACACTTTACTGCCTATGTAGGAACTCTTCACTGCTTGCAACAACCTTCCACCAATTTCATATAACCTCATTACATTCCACATCACCTCCCTATCATTTCTATCATAAGCTTTCTCCAGATCCATAAACGCAACATACACCTCCTTGCCTTTTGCTAAATATGTCTTGCAAATCTGCCTAACTGTTATAATCTGATTCATATATCTCCTACCTCTCCCAAAACCACCCTGTACTTCTAATATTGTATCCTCTGCTTTATCCTTAATCCTATTAGCTAACACACTACCATACACCTTTCCAACCACACAAACTAATAACCCTTGAATTACAACATTCATGCACATCTCACAATACATTCACACGCAAAGTCCACTAGTACCATTGGCAACATATATTAAACAATCTTACTAACCATTAAGTACAGTCTCACTCTCTTTCTTTAACCTTTCAGCCCTCATACCATCCCCAC
>NC_090727.1:34320693-34323193 GCF_036898095.1 Palaemon carinicauda
CGAGTGTGTCCTACGGCATTCATAGGCGTGTGTGTCCTACGGCATTCATAGGCCTACGGCATTCATAGGCGTGTGTCCTACGGCATTCATAGGCGTGTGTCCTACGGCATTCATAGGCGTGTGTCCTACGGCATTCATAGGCGTGTGTCCTACGGCATTCATAGGCCTACAGCGTTCATAGGCGTGTATGTCCTACGGCATTCACGTCAGCTTCGGTTGAAGTTGAATAGATGTCCTCTTCGTCACGAGTGGAGGCGTTGATGGATGTTTGAAAGTCATGAAGTGGGTTCACATCACGAGGAGACCCGTCTGCGGCAGGTTGCAGGCGAGTGATACTGGTCATTTTCCCGAGGGTGAGCGAAGCCCTTTGGTCCCCCAACGGTTGTTGAGAGAGCTGAAAAAGCGTTGCTATACGGGCGGCTGGCGACGGCGAGTACTGCTGCAGAAGGTATGCGTTGACGGCGTCATAGTAACGGTGAGAGGCGGGGGTGGGGGGTGGGGGGAGGCGGGAGGAGCGAGTCACTCCGGGGTCACCAATGTGACTGCGCCTAGAGAGGGTGTGTGAACTCAAAGGCAGGTTGGAAACGACTGAGTTATATATTAAGGAACACTCTTCTTTATATACAAAACCTCAAGGCAACAGGACATAACATGTTCGAGAGACAGACAATGTTCAGAGCAAAACAGCAGACATGAATTTTCATGTTCGTTTGAGTGCGAGGGAAGAGCGAAGATACAAGCATATTATATACAAAAGGAATTATGTACAATTGTGTGACACACGGTTGGTACAGTGTGTACGTGTTCGATCTGTCTCCAGGGAATTGAGCGATAGTGCACTGACATGTCTTTTAGATACATCACTCATAAGCAAGATTTAAAACCTTCATAATTATATAGATATATAATATCTATTGATGGATATTTACATTCCCATGATTAAGATTTACTTTCTTACTATTAAGTTTTAAAGCCTTAAAAGCTCATATTGTATACATTTGGTGGAGATTTAAAGCGTCAAAAACTTAAAAGAAGTTTGTTGATGGAGATGTAAAGTAAAGAATTTAATAAGGATTCAGTTTACTATTTCCTATCGAGAATTTTATGAATTAATACAATAAGCTATGTCATAGGATCTACAGCTGTGCTAGTTTAAAACCAAATTGTTACCAACCATTTGGAAACTGGTGCTTAAAGAATTATGTAAGACACGGTTATTATGAATGAGTGTTAAAAGTGGATTTCTTTTATGCTATGTCATCTACTATTAAACATACATTCTAAAGAACTAAACAATATAAATAGCATCCTCACAATACCTGTATAACAATAGTAAACATCCCTTCGTATATCATTTTATGTAGGGCCACCTAGCAAAACGACCCAATGACGAAAATAGCAACGACAGAGACCCTACAGGATGCCTTATACTAGCACCTAATAATCATACAAAAGAATGAGAAATTATCTAATTATTCCTACGGCCGGAGACGCTGTTCGCATAACCATAAACAATACCTCATCAAGGAGGAAGAGGGTTATTTGGGATATGTGGCGAATTCGTTGCGTTAAGAGACCTATGGGAAACACCTACAAAGGATTAGCCTACTGTGTGCTCTGAAAAACGACTGTTATTCTTTTTCTCCTTCTCTTGTTCTATGGTCAATATGGTAGATATATTAAATGATGTCCTTGCTTAGGACAATACGGAAGTAGCAAAAAAATGGGGAATGATAAATTCTTAGTTCTATAAATATCTTCACACCATGGTCGACAACACATGGCAATTCAATGTCTTTGTTCAACATAAACCAAAATAAATAAATTCCCCTAAACAAATCGAATAACTTATAGATGAAACCAGGGAGGGAATTTCTAAGGACCTGACGGCTGGTGAAATCGTCCACAAATTAAGATTTCTTGGGAAGCCATTTTTCCATATCCTCCAAGACGATTTATTAATAAATTCTAATTAATTTCCTTTTTCCACTATTTATAAATAGTTCATTTCAATTTGATACTCCATTCAAAATTTAGCAAATCATAGGCCATTACAATTTAATTCTTTAATAAATTCAAAAGATCAAAAGAAATCGCTCTTTAAGAGATACAGTAATGACAATTGATTTTTGGATTTTCAACTTGCTTGCGTTTATTTGTCGACATCACTGTTAAGCAGAATAATTAAGTAGAGACATCTTTAATTGCTTGCGTGTTCACAGGGGTTTATATCTTTTGTCAACACTCATTTGGTTGCATGATAAAGTAAGACGAATGAGCAATAAGCGCACAAGCGGAATATTCTTTCAAGAAACCCCTATTTTCGCCAGCCTCTTTCTTTAGGGAAATTTGGAAAACTAGTCACTATCAATTTTACAATTACTTTTTCATGCCCGTCTTTTTCTTATGCATAGGTACATTTGACTAACTCAAATCATACTTAGATTTTCTAACAATAAAAGTTCTTTTTATTTATGAAATGAATATTCAATACCTGACT
>NC_090727.1:34325693-34370693 GCF_036898095.1 Palaemon carinicauda
CGTCAGTAATTTTAACAGATAACTTTAAAATGCGTTTTTAATATGATTGTTCGTTAATTAATCTTTTAATTTTGGAACCTAATCAGAAAAGTACTCGAAAGCCGAAAATATGATCAAATACAGCACAAAGGAATTAATTACAAACAGCGTTTTGGAGAAAAACATTGTCTTTTTCTTCTAATCTACTTAAAATTAACAGAGAAGCTGAAACTCATTTTGTCTTTTAAAAGACAGAATAATTAAAGAAAATAATGAATCTTGAGAAATTTCAAAAACTCTGGAGCAGGCAAAAATAAAGCAAACAAAAAGAAAAAAACGAAATCTGAAAAAAAAGCCTACAACCACAGATCTCAAACAAGATATGAAGTTTCTGTAATATTTCTGTTAAGAATTTAAAACAATTCCTTTCTTTAGCACATATATTTTTCTATCTTATCAAAAGTTCAAAACCAAACCAGGGAATTAAGAAGAATGTAAAAGTCTTCATTACTATTAAATCGTCAAATATTTACACGGTCAAAACACTAAGTAAATGGATAACATATTCTTTGAGTAACACATTCAGTTTAAAAAGTGAAACTCCTAACGCATAAGAAAGGATTCGTATCGGCCCACATTAAAATTTGCTTTGATGCAATAAACTGGCTTTAAAAAATCGAGTGAATGGTCGCACCGTAGTCGATTTACACATTCCAAGAACAGAAACGTTTGAGATCATATAAATTTGATAAGTCATTCCATGGCATGTATTTAGCTTGACAAATTTGACCGCTTTCTATTGTCCTACGTCAATGATTTGTTTGTATAGTCTATAAGAGCTGCGATAATCGACTGAAATGAGTTATTGACTTATAAACTTTCCCTTTCCGGATGCATTTAATTTAAAACAGTGATTCAGACTGTATTACAATTCTGTTGGAGTTAAATTTCGCTTTGACAGTTATTTTAGATTTTCATATCGAGATTTCCAAGGGTGGTTTCAAATCTGTATTGCCATTGACGTTAATATCTAGAAAACAATTCAGTCCTAGACTTCAAAATAAGGATAATTTTATTTCTCTTTTTGAATTATCCCTTTTTCAACATAGGAATTTCAATTTCAAAGACCTGGTTCACCAACTTTCAACTTTAATACGATATTTAGTTTATTTTTTTTTTTATTTCAGGAATTAATTATTGGCAATCAAATCAGGAATATTATAAAAGACATCTCTTAAACCTTGAGGTTTATTGAGAATTACAACACATTGCTTATACAATCACATATGTAAAAATACGAAAAAAGAGACGTATAAATACAATGAAATCAAATTTAAATAACCTTTAATACATAAATAAAAGAGCTTCTTGAGAACTTTCAAACAATGCATGATAAAAAATACTGACTTTTGTACTTCACAAAAAAAAAAAAAAAAAAAAAAAATCTATGGAAAAAGTAAATTTGAAGAACCAATTCAACAATGGGACTTTTGTGTATAAGACTTCCAGAGCCAACAATTAATTTACGTACAAATGCAGAAGCCTCGTTATGATTTATGGATTTATAAATCAAAGCAAAAAAAAACCTTTCAGCACCCATTACTAGTTGCATTGTAAAGTAAAAGTAAAAGAGGTTGGTCAGCAAGAAATAAGAAAGGAAGTATAGGTATAATGGAAAGCTAAAAAGTGAGTGTAGCTGGGGTTCGAAGGGACGTTGCCAAGAACTTTAAAGTAATACCTACAATTGACCGCTTGAGGCACACTGAAGGCACGGTCACCCTACAGGGTCTTGATCAATTATTAGTTTGTACTTCTGAATAATTAGTCATTCACTATTTGATTTGCGGCGATTCTCAAGCTTAGCAAAAAAATGTATGTGGATTTTCTTATGTAAAAAAGTTGAAAAGATCAGTAATAGTCGCCAATAAATACAAAATTTATTAGTAAAAAATAAATTACACTAAATTCCTTTTCATGAAGCAAAGGTGACAAATAACTAATAAATGACTCACTGATAATTGTCTGGCGTCATGAAATCAATAAGAAATAAAATAAAAGGACAATTAATCTTTAAGGAGAAAAATATGATAAAAAATAAAAGATAAGTAAAACGTTAACCCTTTTCTAAACCAAGGATTTTTAGTACCAAGAAACTAAGCCATGGCCGGTCATAAACAAAACCTAGATCATTTTATTTACGAAATTACCCGACTGGGTCATAAATTTATAAATTCTGAAACAAAAGGAAAATATTGTACAAAAGATGAAATACCAAAGTCAAAATCATATGATCATAAAAATCGAAATCACAATAATCTAAAACCAGCAATTAAGCATAAAATTAATTTATAAGAAATTATATTTACGGAAACATATGATAAAATCAAAACCTAAGACGGTTATATTATCTATAAATGAACTAGAATTAAAACCAATGATTAAAAATATGCAAACATGATCACCTAATTTCAAACACGATTATAATCTAGACAGTAATATGAAGCTATGGTCATTGCAGCTACGACACCAGATAAGTTTGAATCATTTATTCATTCAAGAACTTAATATAATCTTAGATTAAAATACCATATTCATAAATAAAACGTTTTCAAATAACATGAACCGTTGGTTCCAGATATTAAAGTCACAATAAATCCAAGTGATAAATTCCAACCTTTTCATTAACGAAAAATACAATTATTATAGCTTTATCCTAATGTGTAGAAATATTCAGGATTTTATTAATCATTTATTTAGATTCGGCATGTAACAATGGTATATAATCATAATATACATAAACTAAACACTACAATACTTATCAGTAAAAGACAAATAATTTCAAAATAATAATCGCAATAGTTACCGAAATTACACATGTCAATTTCACAACCGCCTTGATAACTTCCTATTAGTTCCTATTTACTATTATTCCTTTTTTTCCGAATATTCATAATTATAAGGCTAATACTCCTTTATCTCTGCTATATTACTAATCTTTAAGTTGTAAGAGGCATAAAACAAAAAGAAGCCCAAACGTCTAATAGTCTAGGAATCATTCGTCTTTTGTTAACGGGTATATGTCACTAACGCTAAACTTACGACTGACATTGCTTCACGCCATAATAACAAGGAAAAAGATGATGGCAATATATTGTAAAATTATTATCGCTCTACATATGATCTCTGACAAATCATTAAACCCCCTTATAATGAAATGATCTACATCATTATTTCAGTGTAATATCTTGGATAATTTGCCCAATACAATATCATATCACTTCGGGGTCTAGAGACGTTTCCAGTTGTTAACGAAACTCGAAGATGAAAATGATAAGACAAACTCAAGCGCATCACAACCCATAATAGAGGATCCGAATGCTATATATCGTCTGATATTGTGAAGGAAAAGAGTAAAACTACACCACTAAAATGAAACAATTTCTAGAGAAAACCAGACAATTCTACGCATATATATGTATATATATACATATAAATATATATATATATATATATATATATATATATATATATATATCTATATATCTATATATATATATATATATATATATATATATATATATATATATATATACACACATTCATGAAGAAATATTATGTGAACAAAACTACTCGTTTAATAGGGATAGCAGAATCCTTGGTCGTCAGCTGATACTTTAGCGAATATAACACACTTCGGTTCCTTTGTTTTATTCACATCGATATTCATTGTCTTATATATATATATATATATATATATATATATATATATATATATATATATATATATATATATATATATATATATACATACATATACAGTATATATAATATATATATGTATATATATACATATATATCTATATGTATAATAAATAAACTATACTAATAATATTTCACGAATTTTGCTTTATTCTTTTCTTGGCTGAAAGTTTATTTACGACCTGTGGCTTGCATTTTAATTCACTCGATATCCAAAACCAGTTACCTTTCGCCATTTCTCCCAGAAAGCACATTTCTGGTTGCGTATCTGTGCTTGTTATTACCTGTTATTGTTGAATTTCCTTATTCGTGTTATATATTTGATCTATTATAAATCTCAATTAAACGAAATTAAAAATTAATGAAAACCGAATATACCGTATCTAGAAAATTTCCTGTCAAGTATGTTTTATATCAAAAAAATTTTCAAGGCATGATAGGAAAAAAAAACTTAATAGCAATACGAAGTCTATTGAAAATAAGTACTCCCAAACTATCAGAAAGAATATGATTAAATTATTTTACAAAAATCAGTATAAATTTTGATTGTAGAGAACATTCTCTTCTGAACGGCGATATTTAGAACATGATATTTATTTCCGATTTATGATACAAAAATTCTTAAGGAGTAAATCTAAAATAGAATAAAGACACCAAGCAAGCAGGTTATAGAGTTCATACAAACAGAACAAAACTTCTTGTTGCTTGTTAATAACAAAATATCGTGTGTGTGTGTGTGTGTGTGTGTGTGTGTGTGTGTGTAAGGGGAAGCTTTGAAGGAAGCTTATTCTATACCAGCATGAATTCCGAATATTATCATTTAGTTTACTCATCAAGATGTAATTTTTCCTTCAGCAGTACTATACTCATTTTCATCCATCGGTAGTAAAGATAAGTTACATCATTGAATATGAATGTTTTATTGTCATTCGGAATTAGAATATATATATATATATATATATATATATATATATATATATATATATATATAAACTTACTAAAACAATAAAATACAAGAAAAAAATTACAATTTAAAATCTTTTTATGTTCGAAATTCCGTATATGAAATGGTTTTCTAAATATAATTTATGCATATTTGTAATTCTCTGACAGATTGCAAATGATTAATTTCGAAGGGAAGTTAAACAGGATGTAAAAAAGTAAATGTAAAGTATATTTTGTAAATAATGAAAATCAATGTCCTTAGCAATATCAATTAAATCGTTCTTTATACTACAAGGAAATTGAATACCATAATATTAAATAATATATATATATATATATATATATATATATATATAGTATACATAAATATATATACATATATATACATATACATAAACATATATACAGTATATAAACATATATATATGTGTGTGTGTGTGGACGTATGTGTAAATTACGGCAATAGATAAATGTATGTAGAGTATACAAGCTATAAAAACCTGCACTGGGGCTGAGGTGGCCATTCAGTGCCTATTTGTGAGTAGGGGGAAAACCCCCTCGATTGCACAGTGAAATTCCTAAGCTGAAAGTGGTTTGTCAGTAACAGTGAAAAAAATGGCAGCTACTCGTAGAAAGGAGTTGTAATTGAACCAATTTCTACCGTATTTACTTAAAGTAATAACTGCGATACGACTCTGTTTCAACCTTTTACCTATATTGGGAATCTCACGAAGAGATATATTTATAGTCCTAAGCGTATTGCTGTAAACCTCTTAGCGTTGAGGATACTCTCCTCACCACGAAAATATATTTTAGCTTCCAGTCCTTTATCTGGAATATCTCGAGAGAAAATATTGCTTCGAAGCTATTAAATGATGGAAGAGCTTTAAACTCAAAAGGCGTAAATTTCATTTACTTCGCAAACAATATAACTTCACCAAATTTATTTCTCAGGAGATGGTCAAGAATATAATTCAGGTTTGAGTTACTGGTAGATTGTTATTTGGGGGGAGCCGAAATAAATGAAGTGACCAGGTAATTAGCCAATCTGGAGATCAATGGATAAACTTGAGATAAAGGGATTTATTAATAATAGATTTAACCCTTGGACCACATCAATAAACTAATTAAGTGTATCATATTCTAAGAAATGATTCAGTACTATGTAAAGTTTAGAAGGTAAATGGATGACAGATTTTAATACAAAGAATGGAATACACCACATGGTTGTAAAATGCAGTTTGAAAATTGAAAAACTATAAAATTTCAGCTTCCTAGATGGCAATTGAAATCTAAGACAACATTACGCCAGTAAATGATCATGATAAATGGTAGCTGGTTCATTTCAATATAATAGTATAAGGTAGATGAGGGATGAAAAAAATATGACTGTTGTTGATTGACTCCAATACATATTATACAGCAATAGATGATCAACTCAATGGCAATGAGCAGGATGTTAGCTTAAGGATTAGCGTACAAATGCAATCATATAAACTGCTATACTCCAACGCAGTTATATTGGTTCAAAATGAAACATATTACTCTATGAAGTAGACTAGTTAAATGAAAAAAAAAAAAAATATTTGTTGATAACCGAATAACTCTCAGTTTTAACTTGACGTCACTAATAACTGGTAAACATTTCATGTTCTGGTATTTACGAGATTGAAATCCAGATGATTCACGAATCCATAAAAGGAAATACGTTAAATAACAGAGTATCATCTCCGCATTTACTTGCAATACATACCAGACAACATGACCAATTCAGGTGATGGTTAAAATATCGAACCTGATAAAGAAATCCATTTCACTGATTGTATCTCCTCAAACGGAAGTTCTCTTCCGAACCAGAAGGGAAGGGCTTCGACTGGCGCCTTCATCTGGGAGGAATCTCTCGGATAAGAGCTATTTATAAACGACTGCTGTTATATTGCAGTGCGGCTCTCTCTCTCTCTCTCTCTCTCCCTCTCTCTCTCTCTCTCTCTCTCTCTCTCTCTCTCTCTCTCTCTCTCGTTTAAAAAGTTATTGGCTGAGTTGAGAGAACCATTCTGTTTTTTTTATACTTTGATTAATTTGACATAATTTACAAACATAATCTGGAAATAAAACAAACGTTTGCATCTTTTTTTCTTCTTGAGTTTCTCGTTCCAAAATCAACATTTTGAGCAAATAAATCATATCTAATATATATTACCGAAAAAAATCGATAGCTATCGATGGTCAAATATTTGAACGTCTTCTATAAATTAGAAGAATAAATTATGCTGAGCTTTAAAAGGATAAAGATGATAATGATGGTAATTTTTGTAGCAATTTCGTTCAACGGAACATAAAATCCCAGTTCTTTAATGACATCTGGAGGGAAGTAAGGGAGCTAAACATGGAAAGGTTTAACGGTCACTCATGAATGGCAGAGGCAAAGGACAGTGGCAATGCCTAAAGACTGACCTTATATACATATGATCAGCACCCAAGCACCCTCTCCACCCAAGCTAGGGCCACGAAGGACCAGACAATGACTTAGCAGGTAGGCCTATAGGCTCTCCCAACCCCCAACCACCATCCTTAGCTCACAAGGATGGTGATATTGCATAAATTACAAGGATCTATGGAGCTTGAACGGGTCTCGAACCCCAGTCTAGCAGATCACCAAGCAGGGACGTCTCCAATAGGCTACCACTACCCATCCTGAGCCAGAAAGTAATGTAGCCGGGCTCTGTGGACAGGCGTTGGAAAGAAGTCTTACCATCGTGTCACGCACTTCCTAATCTTATGGGATTAGAGGTTTGTTAGTTGAATTCTAAAAGACGAGAATTATAAGTAATGTTTCTTTTCTATAATCGAAACAGAACGGACTCATTTCAACTATACTTTTTTATGTTAGCTAAGAATATGATGATGATGATAATAATATTAATAACAATAGTAGTAGTATTGCCAGTCATAAACACAGCAATTGTAGTTGCTGCATAAAAATAAAATATGATTGAAGCATGATTTTGATTCCCGCAACCACCAAACTGGATATTCAATAAACATGGGTACGAGGGAGAGCAAAGGGCAGGAGGGGGGGGGGAGAATGGAGAGGCTGCATGTGCCAAGAGGAGATGAAAACGATGAAGTGAAGAAGCGCTAGTGGAGTGAGAAATTGATTTTTTAACCAAGGGAAAGGATTTTGAGAGAGAGAGAGAGAGAGAGAGAGAGAGAGAGAGAGAGAGAGAGAGAGAGAGAGAGAGAGAGAGAGAGACTTGGAAATACTTTGAGAAACAACCGATATCAATATATCATATTTCCATAAGGCGTTGAAAAGGATATTTATTTTGGATTCAATCACCTGTATCGAACTAAATAGAACAAAACTCAAAAATTGCTTCTTCGTTGATCGCAGAGATTCGAGGTTCAGTTATCATCTAATGTGTTGATAAACGGTTTCAATACAATCTAGCTTCAAAAGGCATTTCCTAAATATCACATATTTTACGTCTTTCGAGATTGAATTAAAGAGCTTTGCCCATCTTAATTTTCTCATACCTAATAAATATATAATTTTATCAAAATTGTTAATGCTGCCTATTAATACCAACTTTACTACTATAAGTTAAACAAATACATGTATTTTCTTTCTAAATATGTAATAACCTAATCCAACTGGAACATTATCCTGTAACAACATGCACCCACATCGTATTAATATAAAAATGGCTAAGCTGATGTTGCCACTCAGAGCTGCAAGTTCATTGATTTTTTATAGATAATAAACGTAAATGAGTATACACGTGAAAAAGTTATAAAAATAGTGAAGTAGGCGCTACCGAAATGCCAGAGCAGAATACCCCGAAACCCCGTTTTCTCTAAATAAAGGTTAGTATTTTTTTTCAATAATATATGGAAACTTTACAGTACATACATTTTCTTGTAGTTTTAAGAGCAAATAAATAATTTATGAATATATCACTTGCACCCATTGACAAAATGACACATGTATCAATATTTTCAGCAGTATTAGTCTCAATTAGAACCATGTATTAAAACCTCCACTTGTAACAGTAGTATAAATACTTATGAAGATTTCTCAATCCCTACTATATAAATTGGAAAACATTTGTTGTGGTATAAAAATAAATTGCAACAACCAACCGTTTGAGAGATTTAATAAGAAATACTTCGTAGACCAGCAAACATGTTTTCGGCAGGACCCTTTCACAAGCAATGACAATTAAGTCACAAGATACTAATGAAACTCGACAAGAAATCACGAGGCACGCGGATCGTCTTTGCCACAGAAAAAAAACAATACATTTTAGAGGAGAGGATAAAAAATGCTAAAAGTAAAACAGGAGCTTCGCTATTACATTAATTATTTCTATCCATTCTTTAAAATTAACATAGTTTTATGTATGAAAACATACCATCAACTTATTCAACAATCTTCCTTAGAATAAATACAATACAAAAATAGAAACAATGTGACATAAATATAGCAATATCAAGTTTAACACAGTGGGAATTCATAAAAATAAAGTTAAAAATAGATACCCTGAAAAATTCACCAGTGAAAAGTTTAAATAAGAGAAATGATGGTAATAGAGCACCGCACTTCAGATGACAACAATATTATTTCTTCAAAAAATATGATAGAGACATTTTATTGCAAAAACTCACAACAACCACTTGTTATGACATTCACCGCCACACGCAATTACTGTTGATTCTATTACGGAAAGAATGGAGGTAGTCTAATTTTTGTCCATCATCCCTAACTCAATTTTTACTATTATTGTTTTTCAACCAGGGGTGGTGTTTACATAGTGCGGTTACACAAACTCTCACCTTGATAAAAATAAAGATTTTATTTGTTTTCCCGCACATCGAGGACAATCAGGATGATGGTTTCACGTGAGGGGGATGCGATATATAACAGGGTACGAGATTAATGGAGATTCAACTCGAGTATCCACGTCACTAAAAACATGGGTCGGCGAAAAAATGATGGCCTGGTGAGAGAGGACAGGATGTTAGGAAGGTTTACAAGCGAAACGGTGAGCTACTAAAAAAGTATATTAACCATTAGATAATAGTCCACCAATGAAATATTAAAAAGGCTTTGTCACTATTAGGCCAATGATAACCACCATCATCATCATCACTACAAGTTTAAGCTACAACCATAATTAGAAAAACGGGATGCTACAACCCTTAGGGCTCCAACAGGGAAAATACCCCAGTGATGATAGGAAATAAGGAAATAATAATTGACTTTTGAATATTACGAGGGGAATATCTTAGGTGTTCATGCACAATATCCCTTAACCAATAAATGCTTGGTTTTCCAAATACCCACATACAATCACCCAAAATCAAACTAATTCAATTACCCAACGTATGAATTTCTCTAGTGAGCTTATGAAAGGTAGAGAAAACTTTAACCGAAGAGATAAAAATAAAATAACCAGGAACAATCGACATCACATACATAAAAGGCGTAAAATCCGAACCAGCGACAACCGCCTTTGGAGGCCGAAGTAATTAAAAGACACTCGGTAGCTCCCCTTCCCTATTTCAAATTCAAGAGGCAAGAGGAAATGAGAGGTAAGCCCTATTTACCATCAAAGAGAACGAGGAGAGACCCAGGGCCTAATGACTTCGGGGGCTTCAGGAATGGAGCAGCTCCTTATGATGCGCTGTTCCCTAATTGCAGCTGTGAACATTGGAAATGGCATCGTACAATTTCCCAGACAATGGCGTCGAAAGAGGAAGAAATAGTGATGATGGTTGCAGTTGGTAGTTCTTCCTATCCATAATTTCATTTACTCATTTGTATATGGAAATATACATATACATATATATATATATATATATATATATATATATATATATATATATATATATATATATATATATACATGTATATATATGTGTGTATATATACATAAACACACACACACATATATATATACATTATATATACACACACACACACACATATATATATATATATATATATATATATATATATATATATATATATATATATATATATAAACATCATTATGCGGACTTCCAGACCACAATTCTAATTTCTTGAGCATGGCTTCCACTTTATCGTCAACTTTAAAAGTTGTTAAGGATCTCCCTTTTAGGCTCAAATTTAGGTCATTCAAATATGTAAAGATGTCAGACATGTATGCCACAATAGCTGGCCACGTCAAGTTATTGAACCATTCTTTCTCATGAAATAATTTACAATGAAGAAATAGTCTTATTTCATCTCGCAACTCATATATGCTGGTAAGTACTTTACCTTGGGACAACCACCGCACTTGAGAATGCAATAACAGTTGTTCAGGAGCGCTACCCATCTCCTCATAAGGAACATAAAAAAATTACGAGAATTTAAGGGTTGAGCTTTTATGAGGTTAACTACTTTCATTACTTCATTTAGAGTCGTCTTAAATTATTATTATTTTTTTTTTTTTTTTTTTTTTTTTGAGAGAGAGAGAGAGAGAGAGAGAGAGAGAGAGAGAGAGAGAGAGAGAGAGAGAGAGAGAGAGAGAGAGAGAGGGGGGGCTACCAACGGCTCTATATGTATGCAGTAATGAGTCCACTTGATAAATGGTATTATAGCTTGGATTTTTTGCCTTCAGTCCTGTGTACTTTCCCGACATTGTGGGAACCCCATCAATACTGACTCCTACTCACTTTGACCATCCAATTTCATTAGCTCTTATAAAATCACTCAAGCTATTAAATACACTCACCAGTTGTGTGTGTTTGACAAAGACTGGCAAAAGAGAAAATCTTCCTTAACTGTACCATCAAATTCATATCATATGAATGCCAGTAAATCAGCACTGTTAGCAACATCTGTACTTTCATCTAATAGTAAAGAATAATACAGACTTTTAATCACTCTCTACACCAATTAATTCTTAAGTCTGTCAGACATGTCTTCTATTTGCTACTTGACAGTGATATTTGACAATGAAATGAGATCAAATCTCTTTGATACTTTGTCTCCATGGATTCTAGAGGCGATTTCTCTGGCAGCAGGCAGAATTAGTTCTTCTGCTATTGCGTGTGGTTTTCCGCTCTTTGCTATTAAAAGAAAAACATCATAGGAAGCACACACAGCATTCTTATCATCTCCCCCGGTTGCTATTTTCTCAATAATATTTTGTCCTGAAAGCAGTTTATCCCGTCTTCTTTGAAAATATTAAACAGCTTTGTTAGTATGCTCCTTCTGATAAGTTATAAAAGTCCGACGAAGTTTGGCTGACTTCGTACTTTCATTGGACAATAATTTATAACAGATAATACATTGTGGTTTCTGTTTACCTTCGCTGCCTCTACATATCAATCAAAATTATATATATTCAGCACAGTATTTACGGGTTTTTACGGTCAGTGTCTTTTCGCTCGACTTGGCCGCAATTTTATCTTCTATGTCACAACCACGGTCCAGATATACCAGGTCAGACAGACAGTGTACCGATTTCAAGCCTCTTCTGGGCACCTACGTCATCTGAAGGGGCTTAGTGTTGGCGAGACCCATTAAGAACGTAGATCTATCACACAGTCAATGTAAATAAAACAACATTTTACCTTTGGAAAATATTTTATTAAGTTTCAACTTTCATTTTTTTTCTTAGGGCCTCCCTGCATGGTTGTCCTTGAGGTTTTCTATACTTTATCAAATTATTAAGATATCGCATTCGAAAATATACCGATATCTTAAAAAAAAAAAAGCAATAACATTGTCAGGAACTTCAATACCAGACTGTTTTAATTCTAAATAAAGCTTTTCAAAACATTTTTTTCCCTCCATGAGAGCTTCCCCGTGTACAGCATTAAAAATCTCCCGCATTATTAACAACTGTAAAAAATAATGACTAGAAGGTGCATGTAATTCCCCCCGATTAACACATGCTATCCAAGTATTATTCCTTAGCACTTCTTCAGTCTTATTTCCTAACTCAGGATATTTTACACAAAATTTCTTTACAATATATCCACCAATGCATTTGAGAGCTTCTTCCTCGATTACTCCCCCAATATCTTTCTTTATTTCTTTATTTGCTCTCAAAAGGTCTTCTTCCTCGTCTAAAGCATCTTTCTCTAAATCAAAATCTAAATTTCTGAATATCTGCGTTGTTAGGCATATTTCTAACGCTAAGTCCCTTTTTTCGTGATAGATTCATCGTCTTTGGTTGCTTCATGAGATTTTTCAACAGTGGTGATATTACACATTTCACTTAATACTTTAATTTCCTTTCCTAGTAACATTTTTTTTAGCCGAAATTTAAAGTTCACAGCATGAGGATGATCAGAGTGCCCATCCATTTGCCTTATACACCCAAAGAAATGTTCAAGGCAATCTTGATTTAGTCTTTGTGTAAGTAGGTAGTCAATACTATAAGAGCCTTTTAACATATCAAATAAAGCAATGGTAGATTTACATGATAAAATTATTCCTTTCTGAAACTTGAAAAGACTTTTTGTATTAGGATTTTTAACTCTCATAGTATTCATTACCTCGATTACCTTGAGCAGTGTACCTGTTTGTTTTTCTACATCAATAGCAAAAGCATTGCTTTTACCAAACTCTCCATACATGGAGGAAGAATTCATTATGTCGAACCAATCATTTATTAAAAGAATAAAATCAGATGTTTGATTCCAGTTTTGACACTCCAACAGTCCCTTTTCCCCTAAATATTTTAATGAGTTGGCACATGATCTAGACAGTAATTGAACTGCTAATTTAACGCGCTGTCTTTGTTGATGCATTTCATTAATCTTAAATGCAAGCCCATATTCTGTTTTAGTTTTATTAAGCATTTCCCGTATGCCATCATCTGAAATACACTCTCCAGTCTTGAGGAAAAAACCCGAGTCAATAAAATTATTTCTAACTAATTTAATTAATGTGGAACATCTGAGAAAACAAAAACTTCTCTTTCTGCCTTAGGATTTTTGAAAGAGATCCTATTTTCAAGAGGGTCAATGGTAAGGTGTTTCCACATACGGAGATTTGTAGAACCCATGCCATGCACAACAGCTACCACGGCATAACCTGCATCCTCTACCTTTGATATTATTTCTAATAGTACTTTATGCATGTCACCTTGATCGGACTGATAGTAAATTGGCTGTTTCCATTTGCCTATAAGACCTCGCAACATGGCCACCTGTACATTTCCATGCGGTTTGTACAAGACATCTGCCCCTTTGTCGTAGCTCCATTCTTTCTTAATACTCATCTCATCAAATGACAAAACACAAATTTTTTCTGAAGGGGTAAACGTTTCTGCTTTTGCTTTCAGCAGTGTTAACACTGATACGAGAATCCCCGGTTCGCAATAAAACTCTTTCACTCTCTCTTTGAGAGTGCTCTCACAAGGCAATGGATAACCCTTTTTGAGCCTCAGATATATATAACACTTAGGACTTAAAGAGTAAAAGCGTTTGCAGTGTCATCACTACTCCACTCACAAACCTTTTTCTTGTTAATGATGGACTTTATCTGAGTTTTACTGAAAAAAGAACCCAATATTTTTTCGACTCTAACACTAACCTCACGTTCAATCAAAATAAATGCATTTTCATTTAGATAAGCAATTCTTTCCTTCAAGTAATAATTTTCTTCTTCAAGCTGCTTCATTTTCCCCTTTAAATGTTCAAACTCTTCTGTGCTACCAGATGAAAAGGAACTTGTCCCTGGCATAACTTCATCATTTTCTTGCCAATTTATATCATCAGCAGTTACCATCTGAGTATCAATTTCGGAAGAACGGTTAGCACTGGTTAATAGCTCCTTGACGATTTGTTGACGATTCCTATTTTCAACTCGTTCACTTCTTGAACTGACATCTGAATGCATTGTACCTGAAACAATATCGTAAATATAAACACCGTGCTGCTACATGATTATATTTGACTAATAATTCATTTGAACTAACCTTTGGTTACCACTGTAGAAACTGTTAGCTTGAATGTATTCACTGTTGTACATAAAACAACACTGCAAAAATAATCTAGCAATATTAATCATTTATATCAACCCCTCACACACACACACACACACACACACACACACACACACACACACATATATATATATATATATATATATATATATATATATATATATATATATATATATATATATATTGTGTGTGTGTGCGCGTGTATGTGTGCTTTACCCATTAAACAGTTAAATAGTGTACTTACCACTTGGTATATAAAGACTAGGTACAGCATCCTCTTTAAGCAGCCAATGATTTCTAGGACTTTCAATACCTAGTAACCTGGACTTCATGTCATCTTTGTAATCGCCTGGTTTAAAATGAATCGAACAAACAGTAGCATTCACAACGTTAATTCTGTCTGCACGGCAACATGCATGTATCCACTGGTCTATGTATGGTTTTTCTTTTGGAAAGCAATGGTATTTTATGTTTGAGCTTTTAGTTTTATCATGTCTATTATAACAGCCAAATACTGCGCAGTTACTTGGCATTATTAGTGACGGAATGAATGAATGAATAAAATGATAAAGAACACAGCGTCTCCTATTGTTTACGTTACCTCTATAGGTAGCTACCTAAGGCAACGGTCCTTTGTTTTGTTTACCCACGTGTGTGAGACAGGGAAGCGTGACGTCACAGTATGGGTGATTCACAGCTTAAGCTGCGCGTTGGCTGACCTGGTATATATAGACCTTGGTCACAACTGTCTCGTTTCAACATGCTTCTGGTTTTTACCCACCGAGCCATCATACGATCATACATTTATAATAAATAATCACTGATGTAGTTAATACAACTAAGTATTAAGATAATTAAGGTTTGGGAATCAAACACAGACACACTGACTACGGACTGACCAAACTGCAATAACGTTTGGATGCAATTGTCAGTTCAAAGCGTGAAAACGTTGAAGGATGAGCGAAGTTGCATCAATCAGTGTTCAGAACATCAGCTCAGACTGAGCTCGCACGCCACGGTCCGACTGTACGTGTTCAACACATGACATGACAGATTGTTAATCTCACACGTATAAATGCTTGGGTCCTGCAATACTGTGATTTCCTGACATCCGACATGTCACTTTCATGTACAGTGTTACATGCATAAAAGACTAAAGAGAGAAAGAAAAGAAAAATAAATTGATTGTATAATCAGGATATGTCTATATTGCCATAATTATGAGAGCATGGGTACGTTACGTTACCTTTACATTGCATTATTATCAGTTTTTCTTTTAGTATGCTTATTTATTTACATATGTATGAAAATTTCAATTGAGTTCACAGACCCCAGTACTACCTTTGCGGACCACAGATTTGGAACCTACTGCTCTAGGGTATTGTCTTGCTAGGGTATGGTCACTGTTCCTTCCTCTGCCATTCATGAACGAACTTTAGACCTTTAAACTTGCCTAGTCTTTATTTTTCCTCAACCCAAACCCTTCAATATTGGTAAAGTACCAATATATTCTTTGACCTACTTATCTTCATCCCCGAATCTCCCAGTGCTGCTCTATTCCTTTTCAATCTTCTCTACAGAACCGCCCGCTTCTCTACGCACATCACAATGCCATCTGGATATAAAGTACTTCATACATCTACTTTATATATATATATATATATATATATATATATATATATATATATATATATATATATATATATATATATATATGCTATGCATATATACATGATACATTTTTACATATATATACATATACATATATACATATCTATATATATATATATATATATACTATGCATATATACATGATACATTTTTACATATATATACATATATATATACATATCTATATATCTATATACATACTTACATAGTCATATTCATACACATCAACGTGTAAATACATACATATCATAAGTGACAGGTAAATTAGAGACTTTTCTTTTGAGTTAAGAACTCAGCTTTACCGATCCCACCTTAGCCCAAAATTTTTTACTTTATCTGCCACCGGGCAACACCAAGTCTCAAGTAATTTATGTGGCCTTTACAGAACTCGCTCTTGAAGTTATTCACAATCAAATATGGTCGAACAGATTAATCTATTATTTGAAATATGAAGCCCAAATGATATAGAACTGAAAATACAAAATTTATGCCAACATATCTATATGTATTATAAAAAGAACTGTGCACAGCTTGACTTTAGCGAAATTGTATGCTGTTCAGTTTTAATGTAAATTTTTGTTTTCCGTCTTGTCATAATTTTTTTGTTTGAGTTTTAACGTAGATCTCATGGGAATCATTTTCCCATTTCTTAATTGCACTAGGAAATTTTGATTTCAAATTAGTTCTCTGTGATGGACTGCTAACGCAAAAGCCCCTATTTGCATAATGTAGGGCAAATCTGGATGAATAAATGTTCTAGAATGATTGCAGAGTGTTGTGAAAGCTAATGCGTGCCAAGTGCATGTTTCAGCTGTGAAACTTGTGCCAGAAAGCATGTTTGCAGTCGCCGACACAAACGATGTGTCAGCAGTTTTGCCCTCTGGAATTTGAACGATTGGGCATCTTAAGAGTTTGAAAACATAGCCCAGATAACGTTGTCATCATAACTTCCTTCTTGAAAGGGGAGCGCACTGAGGTAAAGCGTGCAAGAGAGAGAGGGAGAGAGAGATTTTCTGTACTAGGGCGTTGAGATGCCCTTAGTGTTTTTTATGTCCCTTGTTGTAGGTTGACAGATACAGATTTAGACTCAGGAATTCTGGACTTTGCTATTGTAACTATGTGGGATTAGATTTGTTTGTTCAGCGTCTAGTTGGATTGATGTTCCATTGTAAATGCTTTTTGATGTCCTACCTGACCCCGGTTGAGAGGGGAAAGGAGGCCAGATTAGATATGCTGCCAAAAGGCCAGATTAGATATGCTGGCAAAATAGATGATGTTTTGTTGCCTTCAAGGCCAGATGCTTTGAGGATGACCGCCACCTGAATTCGTGCAATGACTGTGAGGGTTTGGGGAACACTCCAGCAGTGGGTGTGATTCCAGGGGCCCCAGGCATGCCTAACCTCATGAAGAGTACAGGTATTGCCCGAATGAGTTGTTGTATTAGTACCATTTTGTTGTTTTTGCATGGATACCTGCAGAGGCCTGCAGAAGTGTTGCAAATGGAGGAACAGAACTTTGCTTGATGATACATTTTATTAGTATAATACACTTGGTTAACTGTTTGATGAAAATGCGCATTGATTTATGATACAGCTGTTTAAAGATATTAGATGCTATTTCATTATGTTTAATGATGTTGGTGATGTTTAATGATGATATTCTTTTCTTGTGATTTCTTTGCATATTATGGCCATACTTGACTATTATTATCACTATTTAGTAATGCCTGTAGTTGATCCGGGTATACCCAAGAGATACACAAGTATCTATGGAGAGTGGATGTTGAGGATCTGTGCACATTTATTGATGATTTTCCTAGGAATTGTTTTTGAAGCGTTTTTATCATGTATTCTAGTGTTCTAACAATTTTTTTTTCTGGTTAGGAGTATAATGACTGTGTAATGTATTTGTGTTTACCAGTACTATATCTTAGATCTTTTTCAGACCGATAGTCCAATGAATGAGCCACAGCGTAGGCTTGACATATAAGGGCATTCAGTATCTGTACGAAGACTGCATTCGCTAATGGACTATAGGATTTAGACAAGTTAAGTATTTTAAAATATAAAGGTTACTTTTTATTGTTCTTGGGGTCGAGGAAGAAGAGTCGATGACGATTCATTGTTTATTAATCAGATACCCAGATTACAAGTGCCTGCAACAGGCTCCGCACGTCTTTATAAATGCGCGGGAAAACATATCGTACACACGGATCCCACATGCCCCTCCAAGATTGACATGTAATAATTACAACAATTACACTGCAATCTGATAATTATCAAATGGGGTAAATCAGTAACAAAACAGATAGGATGCACAATGTAGCATCTAGCTACACAAAAATAATCAGAGTAAATAAATCAATAATCGCTTAATAAAAATGGGTCGAATTGGCATAATAGAAATGGATCAACTGCATACTGCAAACATAGCCATACAAGAAAAAATTAAAACATTCACAGAACAAAGCAATGTGAGCAACACTATCAGATGTATAGTATAGCATGAATTTTCAATAATTCTTTAAAAAAAAAAAAAAAAAAAAATCCATAATAACACGTGGACAAGGAAATCATCTATTTATAGGCTAGCAGTACACAAAAGCAATGACAATTACATATTATTTAACAAATTCAGTGAGCCAGCCAGGTTCTTTCCTGGAGCGTTGCGGTCTCGTAGCACGGGGTAGACTGGGTGTGGGGGAGCTAGACCTGGGCGGGCTCTCACTGCTGCTGTCAGCTGGTGTGGTGCTAGGGGTTGGGTCAGACGGTGGGCTGGGCGTGGGACAAGCTATCTGTCCCTTTAAATGTTTTCTGTTGCGCAATGATAACCTTCCACTCCCGTCAAGCCTTACTGTGTACTGCCGGTATGGGTGATGGGAGATGATGACACCTGATCTGTCCCACCTTTTAGTCCCGGGATCTTGAATCCTAACCTGGGTGCCCTCATGCAATGGAGTCATGTTGCAAGAGCGTTGTCTTGGTGATTGGGGAAATCTGTCACTAGACGATGCCATCAATATTTCCCGCTGTCGAAGGGTTCTTCTCCAGTGGCGATCTACCTTATACTGCTGTCTTGCTGTAGGAACACCATCACGAAGTGCTCTTCCTGTTGCTAGTTGAGCTGGTGACTTGCCTATCTCTCTCAAGGGCGTATTCAGGTATTGCAGCATTGCCTGTGTGCACCTGTCGTTGTCCAAACTACCGTTGGCCCCCGTGTTCGAGCGGATGATTCTTTTGGCGGATTTCACAGCAGCCTCTGCCCTCCCATTTGACTGCGGATAATGAGCAGATGAAAGGCGGACAGTAACCCTCCATTTCTTAAGAAAGTCCATCATCTCCTCACTAGCCAAGTTAGTGCCTCCATCAGTGGAGAGTTGCTCGGGAGCCCCCCACCTGGAAAAGTAGCCACGTAGTTTCGCTATAATTTTGTTGGAACCAGTTCCCTTGGGGAAATGCGCTATTTCTAGCCAACCCGTCAGTCTGTCAGCGTAGGCCAAATAAACTTGTCCTTCGAGTTGAAAGAGATCAGCCACCGTCTGCTGGAAGGGGTACTCAGGGGGAGGGGTAACAATCATGACTTCTGGCGGTGAAGAGGGCGTGTGCAGGTTGCAGACATCACAGGAAGCTCGGCATTGTTCCAGGTCGCCTGCTATTCCAGGCCAATACACGGTTGCTCTTGCACGACGTAACATCGAATCTAGCCCTTGATGGCTGGCATGCAGGTTCCTTGCTACTTTATTACGTAATGAGTCAGGTACCACTAATCTCACTGCCCCCTCCTCATGGGTATATGTCACCATACTTTGTGCAGCAGCCAACCTGTCCCTTACGCTGTAGAAGGGTCGAAGACACTGTAGTTCTTGGGATTTTTGCTTAGGCCAGTCCCCAGCACGGACTCTTGCAAGCAACAGCTGGTATACGGGATCATTATTTGCTGCGTCCATGACCATCTCTTCGTCCATTGTAATACCGTCATCTTGGCTCAATACAGCTACTGTTGCTGCTGCTACCGCCGCGGAGATATCTTCTTCTTGTATGGTGTCCTCCTTATCTGGGACTGCCATTAGGGAGGGGTACCGAGATAGAAAATCGGCTGCTGAATTCCACTTTCCTGGCAGGTACTTTATTGTGAACTTATAATGCAGAGTCTTTTCTTTAAGGCGGAATAACCTTGGGTTCACCACATCTGTGAGGGCCCTATCCCCCAAAAGCTTCACTAGTGGGCGGTGGTCTGTTACGATAATGAGGGAGGGGCATCCCAACAGAAACAATCTTGCTTTCCGTAGACACCAGGCCACTGCCAAAGCTTCTCCTTCCACTGCTGCGTATCCGGATTCGGCAGCAGACAGGTGACGACTCCCACACAGAGCCAGCCGCCAACCCCCTTTGCAACAAAAAGGGGTCTCTAGGGAGGTACAACCACAGTACTGTTGCAGGACAACGAAACCTATACCTTCCCTACTCCAATCTGTGATTACTGCTGTAGGCCTAGTCTTGTCGTAATACCGTAGTCCATCCTTTGCCAGCCGACAAATAATATCTTGAGCCTGTCGGAACTTGTGTTGCAGTTGTTCGTCCCAATATACCTTCTTTCCTGTAGATTTCTTCAGTAGTTCCCGGAAGGGCTCCATGAGGGGCGCGGTGGCCAAAAAGGGTGCCAGCTGGTTGACGAAACCATACCAGGATCTGATATCCGTAACTGATGGTTGGGCTGGCATGGGAAAGTCTCTTATGGCAGCCAACCTTTCACTTGTAGGCTCATACGAGTCCCACCCCAGGTGAAAACCAACAAAGGTAGCCTCTCTCCTGCAAAATGAGAACTTTTCTGGTTTTAGGGTAATGCCTTTCTTCGCGCAGGTAGCCAGAAAATCAAAGGTGTGCCAAAAGGCTCCCTCAACACTTATGTCATGCAGAAGGGTGTCGTCTACACACTTGTACTTGCGAGGAATATCCATAATTGCGTCATCAAACCGTCGAGTGTAGGCATCGGAAGCTGCACAGTGGCCCATCGGGGTGCGACGATACTGGTACCTGCCCCATGGGGTTATGAAAGTTGTCAGTCTTCGGCTGTCCTCATCCAACTCCACCTGGTGGAAACCCCAGAACGCATCTGCAACAGTCTTATAGCTTCGAACAGGTACACCAGATACTATATCAAAGGGTGCTGGTGTATGGTGCGTTTCCCTCTTGCAACATGCATTTAAGCGCTGATAATCCACTGTCCTCCTCGGGTGGCCATCCTTTTTGGCCACTACTACCATTCTGGCGCACCACTCTGTGGCCTCCCCCGGTGGTACTGGCTGGATGATGCCCCTACGTACGTCCTCCTCCAGCTGAGCCTTGACTTCATCTTCCCAGTGCTTTGGGACCGCTGCAGGTGTGTGGCAAGCATAGGGTATGGCCCCGGTGACGAGGTGGATGTGGTGGGGTGGGCCCTCCATAACTGGGAGGGGTGACTTGGAGGTGTTGAAGGTTGTCGCCGAAAAACGTTGGAGTAGCCAATCTTGAAGTAAGGGAACGTTTTCTTCCAGCGGGGGGAATGGTAACACTGTCGGACGTGAGAGATCCACCTCCTCTACTGTATCAACGGTGGCAACACTGGCGAGATGATAGGGGAACGTAGCTGGGACTAGACCCAACTCTTTACACATTGACAATGACAAGTATAAATTTGTTGCAGAATTCACGAAGAAAATCTCCTGCATAGAGGATCGACCATTTAATGATACACAACACTTAGTTGCCCCTAAACACTTCAAACGAATGCCTGCAACATCTCTCAGCGTCTGCTGCTTTTCAACTTTCGCGGGGTCGAGGTGCAGCAGCTGCAACAGCTCGCTGCCAGCGACGCAAACCTGGGCCCCCGTATCGGCAACGGCGGTGGTGGGTACACACTCCCTCCCCCCCGGCACTGACACTGATACATTTAATAACGGTTGTCCCGCAACGGCGGTAGATGCAATCACTACAGCACTAGATACTTCTGGCAGGACCTTACGTTTGCCCCTACAGCATTTCTTCAAATGCCCCACTTTCTGGCAATTATAACAAGTAACACCTTTGGCCAAACACGAATTCTTATCAGAGTGCGAACTGCCACAGTTGCCGCACCTCGTTGGCGGCGTACGATGCACAGCACGGTGGATAGTGGCGGCTGCACACTCCCCCTCCTCCGTGACATTGGCTGCCTCGACTGGCGGATAACTTGCGATTTGGCGGGAAATTTTCCCGCTCTCACCTACATCCCTAACCGCAGCTTCAAATGCTATGCACTGTGCCCTGAGGGCGTCTACGCTATCATACCTATGATAACTTTGAAAAATTTCTCTTTTAAGCACTAAATTATTCAACCCTACCATCACTTTACGCAATAGCATATATTCAGACAGATCGGAATTACACTGTGGGCACTCGAACTTGCAATCTAGAGCTAACTGAGAACACCTTTGAAAATACACATTGATAGGCTCATCCGTGGCCTGAACATCATTAAAGAATTCGCTCCATAGCACTGCTTGGTTGGATGACCGTAGTACTAGCTTTTCAACGCTATCTAATGCCTCCTTGGGGCTCACACATGACCATTGGGCCGCTGAGAACTTTGTATCTAAAGCTCTCTGTAGAGCTGGCACACACAGAAGACGGATGTGCATGACGGCCTCCAAACTAGGCCACCTGTTCAGGTGAATCCAGCACTCCATAGACCGCCTCCATGTCCTGAACGCCGCTGAAGACATTTCCACATCACACTTCTCAGGAGCTGAAGCATTGGACACCCGTGGCACTCCGGCTACCGGCAGGTTAGCCACCTGGGTTTGCAGTGCAGTGATAGCTCGTTGCTGGGACATAATGGTGTCGCGGGCCTGACGAAGTGACGGAGTTGCGATGGCCCTCCTGGAGGGCGTTGCAAGACGAGGTCTAATAGGTGGTGCCATCCTGATCTACACTCCACAGGCGTAGGTTCATATCTCACTGCGCCATCTTGGGGTCGAGGAAGAAGAGTCGATGACGATTCATTGTTTATTAATCAGATACCCAGATTACAAGTGCCTGCAACAGGCTCCGCACGTCTTTATAAATGCGCGGGAAAACATATCGTACACACGGATCCCACAATTGTATAAATTGTAATTGATATTTTGCAGTCACTGTCCTCTATAATATGTTTTCTTAATGAGATATCCAGTATTCATACATGTTCATATATAAATATATCCTGATTAAAGACATGTGTAGTGTTCATTAATGATTAGTTCTTTTTTTAAAGATTTTCAACATGTATTCACTGATGATGAGAATCTTTAATGAGTTTAATACGGGAGTTTAATTTTTTTTTATTGATAATTGTTGACCAGTTTCTGTTTATTGTGATATGTGTTGTTACCCATGAATTTGTAATCTAAGTCTTGTTCACCCTTGTTGGAGGTGAACAAGGCTTCCCCAGTATCGTGGAAACTTAAGTAGAATAATTTTCAGTGTTTTTTTTTCTCTCCTTAAGTTAACAGCTTTTTCTTTGTTTTAAAGTAGTTTTGAATTCTGTAAGACTCAGGAGCGTCTTGAGTCCGGTGGAGGGGGATTTGTCACAGTATAAGGGGTTTGAAATAAATAATTTATGGGAATTTAGACAAATGCCAAACTGCCGTCAACTGGGTTAGGTAAATGCGGAGGAAGTAGGGCAGCGGTTGTCGACCAATGACCTTATCTCCATGATCCCTGGGTTGTGTGAGAAGCAGTTTGAGCTGAATCATGTCATGTAAACTATTTGTTGACCCAAACACACGTATACTAAATCTGTTTCCAAGTCAACAGGTACACGAAAGGGAGGGAGAACTGGCCTGATGCGGTTGCATCACCTGCCACCGCTAAAGGCCAGACAAGCCCTCATAACCCCTAGCAATGTGCATGCCTAAGAACCACTGGGAAGCCAAGGGTAGCGAGTCCAAGTCTGAGTTCAGGTCAAGCTCATGTCGTGAGTGGGCAACTCTTAGAGGGCCCACCAGCCATGGTAGGCTTATCTCAACCATGGTTGGGGTCGTTATGCTACCAGACGCCCAATTACTGTCCTTATGTATTGTAACAATCTTATTGATAAAACCGTTTCCCTTCTAAGTACGTTTTCCCTGCGTGTTCGTAATTTACAAGAGATTCATTGTTAATTACTATTATGATCAGTTTACTATAAACTGTTCTAGTAATTTAAAAGTCTGCGAGAGACATATTTCCTTAGTTATTTAAATCAGAAAAAAAATTGGAGTTCTGTTGAAGATGTACTCAAATCATTTATTCACTTTGAAGAAGATTTCTGCTCATGTTTCTGTGAAAATCTACTTGGACAACAAATCCTCTTACGATGTAAAAGTCGTCTAATTCCCGCCTCCCATCATGTATTATTAATTGCCATTCATAGTGACACTGCACAACTTAGATATTTCCCTACGATTCTGAAAAAAAAAAAAACTCACTCTGTGCACATTCACTGTTCTTGTTGCAGGCGCTCGCGCAAGCAAGCCTCCCATGCAGTGACCTTACCATGGCACCATGCCATCTCCAGCAAATTTCCGGTTAACAGCCTGGAATGCTGTCGTATATATCGAAGACTCATTGCTGGAACATTATTTCTCTTACATCCGCGGAGATTCGTTCTAGATCTAATATTACTTTAAAGTTCTTGTCGATACTCAATTTTTACGATGAAAACATAAAGCTGCTTTCCTTAAAATAAATCTAATAACTCACGCTAGATTTCGAGTTATAATAATTGGAGGGTTGAGGATAGGAGAATGTATGACTAATTTTCGTCAAAGATGGCAATTGCAGCGTAGCTTCATATGGTAAGTATAATTGTTTAAAGAGAAGGCTTACACTAGACGCAAATTACCTCAAATAAAGAAAATTGTCCTTAACATCGACTAAAAACTTAATACGTACCCCCTTACATCATAGATGATTATTTAATCATGGAAAAAAACAAGAGGAAAAAGGAGAATTCCAAAGTCTTATACCTATTTATTGCCACAGTAACCGAGTTACTCGAAGTTACAAAAAAGGCCATCCAACTAACGAACGAAAGATTCGTGAAACGTCTGATACGATTTGAATTTCCAAGACGCTTTCCCTTCTCGGATGAGATCAGGATAATCGAAGTTTCGAAGAAATTTTTGGCTGTCTTCTCTGGCGTCATAATTAGATTAAAACAACTGAGCGTCTGGCAGAGCCTTATTAAAAGTTTTACATCAATTTAGCAGTTCACATTTGGATAGTAATGGTACGGTAGTATTCAAAGCTTTCAAAAACCGTATTGCTTCTCGCTGTGACAGAAAATCATAGTAATGGTACGCTAGTATTCAAAGCTTTCAAAAACAGTATTGCTTCTCGCTGTGACAGAAAATCGGAATTAACCGTGTGCAAAGTTTTAATCATGGGTTTAATCTCCTTCAGTGACATCACAGAGACTGCAACGAGATGAAACCCAAGATATGAATTCAGCCACAAGACTAATTGAAATTCTTATCTCCCTGATTAACGTCCATGTCCAGAGAGGAGGTAACATGCTTTGCTTTACTAAATTGTGAATAGTAGTTGATACCCAAAGCAAGGCACCTTTAATAGTGATGTTAGTATGCCTTTTAGCGCAGCAATTAGTGTTTGAAAACAATAATAAAAAGTACAATTCTTTAATAACAAAAATAATATTAATGATAATAATAATAATAATAATAATAATAATAATAATAATAATAAATGGTAACGCCGATGACACCAACAAAAACAACTATAATAATACTCTTTCTTGGTGCTGTTGTTAGGGGGATAATTGGTATCTCAGCTGAATTCCATTTATATTAGTTTTATCTACTTCTCTTATAGGACCCATAAAACTTTAAACAGCTGAAGCAGCAACCATCTCTGATAATAAGAATTCCGAAGGTATTAATCCTAGATAAGATTAATAAGCAGCTATAATAATAATAATAATAATAATAATAATAATAATAATAATAATAATAATAATAATAATAATAATAATAATTCTACCAATGTGATTGCAAACCCATAACAAGATATCGAAGAAAAAAGCTAGTACTAAAAGTAAAATATGAAAATTTATGAAGCTATTTAAAAAAAAAAATATCAAAGAAAATCATCACTACCTCGTCCTAGGGTGACCTTCCAACTCTCATATTCCCAGCTAAGAAGCGCACTACAAGATCCCATTCCCATCGTCAATCGCAAGATTATTTTCTCCTCTTCATACTAAGGGGAATTATTCTTGAGTGTGTCATTCCATCACCTAAAAACCCCCACCCCTCCAGCGTTCCGGAAATTCCCCTCTCTTTTCCTCTTTTTTAGTCTTAATCGGAGTAATCGCCATTTTTTGCTTGGAAGCAATATACTAACTTGGGAATAGGTCCCAGCATGACGGGGTTCCTGAGGCGTTTTGTATCAGGAAACGACAAGGGATATTAGCTTTACGATGCTTAGGATTTAATTGAGTAAGAGAGAGAGAGAGAGAGAGAGAGAGAGAGAGAGAGAGAGAGAGAGAGAGAGAGAGAGAGAGAGAGATTAAAAGTACACTGAAGTTTGGAACTTAATCGGAAAGTTATTAAATATATCATTGCAGCAAAATTTCTGTTGCATGATTTTTATCTGAAATCACTCATTCTTTTATTTAACCAGAACTGAGGCATACTTCTAATTCACTCTCAAATTCAATTTTTGTTTTCTGTATAATGAATTAGGGAAATGGAAGATTTCCTACCAAGCAAATATATTACACCAATTGGAAACCAAAGAGATAGTTTCAGATCTGCCTGATGTATGAAGTAAATGTATAAGACTAATTAGTCTTATACATCTACTTCATACATCAGGCAGATCTGAAGAGACAAGAGCTTACCAAATTGAATTTCTACCTATACACTGCATAATCAGTGCTATGTTAATTTATCACCTAACACAAAAGTTACTAACTGCAAGCGCATTTCTTTGTGTTCATTTGACCAGATCTACTAACCACGTATTGCTAATAGATTTATATAAAAGAAATAAAGCGCATGGTAAAATGCAAGAAAGCGCTAGGTACTGAAACTATTTTATTATTTGCTATATATATATATATATATATATATATATATATATATATATATATATATATATATATATATATATATATATATGCATACACACACACTCAAAGTACAAAAGTCTCCGTGATATTTCTGGCAACACCGCCACGATGGGCAGTCTCCATCAGCGTCTGATTAATCGTTTTGTTTGTGCCTACATGATTCGTGGTGGCCAGGAGTGGGAGCTCTGAGGAGTGCAGAGTCCTTTACTTTTAATTAATTCAGTTATTTGTCGGAAACTTGCCTACTGTTCCTGATTGATAGATTGGTAGCTAAATGTTCGTAGAGTTTGTAGAGGTTACGTACAGGTATTAGTTTGTTGCAGTTGAGACAATTTAAGTGGGAGAAGACAGACCTCTTTAGAATTCTGTCTCTCATAACATTACTCCTCGATCATGGTTGACTGCCCACTGAGCTGTAGAGTAAATGGAAAACTGAACACGTTAAGAAACCGTACAATAAAAAACGTTCAGGGAAATTATAACAACCATAATAGACGAAGCTATGTTAATCAGGAAGATTTCCTCGAAGTTTTCACTCCATAAAGGATATCACAAAGGGACTCACGAGTGAGTAGAAAATCGATTTAAGACTGTAAAGTTTCCGTTGACGAGTCTCAAATCTAATAAAAAAACTACTGAGGGTGGCGAACTTAAAATCATTACCAAAATAAAGCAGGCAAGATTATATTTAAAAATAACTTTTCATAGATATATATATATGTATGTATGGATGTATGCATGTATGTATATATATTATATATATATATATATATATATATATATATATATATATATATATATATATATACACACATATATATATACATATATACATATACATATATATACACACATATATATATATATACATATATATATATATATACATATATACATATACATATACATATACATATATATATATATATATATATATATATATATAGATTAACAAATGTGAAAGGGGGATTTACGAGTGTTTGGATTCCTTCTCATTTGTAATCTTCCACCTTGAGAGAGTTTTAAGGATGTACAAGGATTTTTGAAGTCTCAGAGTTTTCAGTCCATCCGCGGAGACTCCATTTGCTCTTTGGTAGAGCGATTTAGTTTAAGAATTTAGAGAGTTCATATGATCTTGTGTAACTTATTCTAGAACTCGTTTACCGTGTTACTGTTTATTACCTCCGCTGAAAGTCTATTCCAAGTATTTGCTATTTTGTATGTAAAGAAATTGCCACATTGAAGAGTGGTGTATCTTTTCTATTGCAGAGAGAGAGAGAGAGAGAGAGAGAGAGAGAGAGAGAGAGAGAGAGAGAGAGAGAGAGAGAGAGAGAGAGAATACTATTAATGTAACTGCAAAACCACCAATGAAACCACCAACTGAAGCAAACAGAATGTGTATTGTTATTGTGATATAAATTAATTCCAAGCTTAATTTTCCTATTAACTCTATTTGAAATATAGATAAAGGAACATTATTATTATTATTATTATTATTATTATTATTATTATTATTATTATTACCTAATCTATAACCCTAGTTCGAAAAGATAGATGCTATATGCCCAAAGGCTCCCATAGGGTAAGAAACAAGAAAAATAAACTACATGAGAAGCAATAAACTATCAAAATAAAATATGTTAAGAATAGTAACGACATTAAATTAGATCTTTCATATAACTATAAAGAATTAAAAAAAAGAAGAGAGAAATAGCTAACATCGGGCCGAGTGTACCCTCACTCTCAAGCAAGCGAACTCTAATTCAAGACAGTGAAAGGCTATGGTACAGAGGCTATGGTACTACCCCAGACTTGAGAACAATGGTTTTATTTTGAAGTGTCCTCCTAGAAGAGCTACTTACCAAAGCTAAAGTCTCTCTACTATTCTTACTTAAAGGAAAGCACCCACTGTACAATTACAATGAAGTAGTTAATTCCTTGAGCGAAGAACAGTTTGTTAATCTCAGTGTTATCAGGTGTATGGGGACAGGAGATGTGAAAAGAATAGGGCAGACTATTCGGTGTAAGTATAGGCAAAGGAAAAATGAGCTGTAGCCAGAGAGAGAGATATCCAATGTAGTACTGTCTGGCTAGTCAAAGGACCCATAAATCTCTAGCGGTAGTATCTCAACGGGTGGCTGGTGCCCTGGGCAACCTAGTAACTACTACCTTACGCGTTATACAGTCAGTTGAAAGTCGACAAAAATAAAGCATTTAAAGTAATCTATATCATCATTCGTTGATATCCACAAATGTGTCTTCCTTCTAAATAATATGCTGCCAAACATAGGAAGAACAAACCTACTTAAGTTCAATATTCTAATTGGCAACACTGTTACCAGCATGCTCATTACTTATAATGCAATGCACTGTAATTCAGAATGATGAATTTAGAACCATTTCTCATGTTAGTAATATTCATCAAACAAAGGCTTTAGATCCTTAAGATAATGAAATACGGCAGCTTTATTATAAACCTCTTCTTTATAATAGAAGAGTAAGTGTCTGGTTACACACACACACATTATATATATATATATATATATATATATATATATATATATATATATATATATATATATATATCCTGTCCCATTCAACGGGGAGAGGGAATAGTCATACTTTGATACACTCGGAAACCACACTCTCACAAATTGTCGAGGTAGTGAGTTGTAGTTAGGAAAAGGGGTGGGGGGGAGGGTTGTATGTGCATATCTATCTAAATATTCAGAAGTCATTTTTGACGGCTTGGGTACACTAGTAATTTATAAATTAAATATAATATATTATATAATATACATATATATATATATATATATATATATATATATATATATATATATATAACTTTAACTACGTTCCAGAAAATAGAATGTTACACACTTACTCATCAACTAAATTACACTTTTATCAAAATACCCTTTTTTTTTATTTAAGAGAATACTTAATAATCAACATACACTCTATAGACCAGCTGAAAATTACTGGTAACAACAACACGTGACGACTAACTCAAGACGTCAAGAAATTAATTTACTTTACAGGCTATTCACGTATATAATATAATAAACATATATATATACACATAAAAATAAATATATTTCATTCAATACACAATATATATATATATATATATATATATATATATATATATATATATATATATATATATATATACACACACATTGATATATGTATTTCTTATATGTACATAAATTCATATATGTGTATATATATATATATAGTGCTTTTTCCTTGCATATTTTTTTTTTTATTTTCATTCATTTATATACTATACCCTAGATTATTCGAGCCGTCATCTAATTCCTCCTGTACCTTGTAAACTTCAACTATTCCTGCAATTAATGCTCTTAAAAAGTGTGGCTTCATAATTTTCCCCACAAGCAGTATTCATAATTCACTTTATAAACTTTCAACATATGAACCATATTTTGAATTCTTAATTTTTCAAATAATCTCATCTGATGCGCGCATATCTTATCTGTACTCCTTTACCTCTCAAGCAATACTAAAATTTCATAATTATTCCTAATATAAACAGTGCCAATATAATAAAAATATTAAATGTTGTTACTTTGAACTTATTCTAAAAAAAGCCTAATACAATAAGAAGTTTCGTTGAATTATGGGAACAAAGATTTCTAGCTTTCCTGAGAAAAATAAGGCTCAGACAGTATGAAGTAAAAAATCTACAGTCCGAGCTCCATTTCATATTGTTTTAATATGAAGGACATATTTCAACTTTTTTGGCATCAGCACCAAGACAGATCAAGACATTAAGCTGGCATATCTGGTAGACATTTTTAAACAAATATTATAAGTATTATTGCAGCCACTCACATGATAGTTGCTTTATTTTGTTAATATTATTCACAATCAAAAATACTGTTTAATATTTCCCTATTCCTTTAACAATGTCAACTGGATACAGACATTTCGAACAGACTGGTGACGACTGACAAGACAGACCTGATAAGAAAGACGACGTTACGTCTTCGTTTTTCAGGAATGGATTAGAGATATCAGATTTAATTAATAGAAGGTTAATGTAAAGTGATATTGAACTCAAGAACAGTGAAAATTTTAATTGCCTTAAGGGCAACAGATCAAGCAAATTATCACATTTATCATTCGGCCTGTTTAAAAAAATGTTTGTGTACCAAGATCTATGTGACAAATTCGCCGAAAACTACTACTACTACTACTAGTACTACGAGAGAGAGAGAGAGAGAGAGAGAGAGAGAGAGAGAGAGAGAGAGAGAGAGAGAGAGAGAGTGTGTGTGTGTGTGTGTGTGTGTGTATAGTCTGTAAACTGTTCATGCCTGCGGTCACTTTTCAAAGATAAAATTACTTTTGAAATTTATCGGTATGCTAAATCTTATTGGTTAAAAAGAAAACAAAACCTTAATGATTAAATAAGAAGATAACAAATTCTTATGGGGTAAATGTGACTAAAACAATCAGGAAAAAATTGCAATCCAAAACAGTCATACGAATTTGTAAACTAAATACCCACAAACTAATTCATAGCGAGCCAAATTGAGATGAATATCTTCCAAACATGTCTCGTTCATATTCAGCCAAAAAATAATATGACTAAAAGCAGGAACATAAAAAATTGCATTGTTTGCGAAAGCCGTGACTGCTAACAACAAAAGAAGTGTAACTCCATTGCCGAATGGCCTCCCAGTTAGATTGCATAGCTGCTGCTTTTCCTTTTCCCTTTTTCTAAAAGGCGTGTGAGGATAACAACGCAGAGAGCGGTTGGAGAGCGGTATGCAGCTTCATACCCACAAAGAGCATAACACACTAAATTCATTTAATCTTTCGGCAAAACGCGGGGAGAAAATATTGGGAATACAACTGTAACAACAGCAGCCTGCATGCTGCATTCTCTATGCACCTCTTGCCTCCAGTGGCAGTTTTGGGGAATTTTGATTCGTAAAGTTTACAGAACATAAAAAATATGCAAAGATAGATAAAAAATTAAATAGGTTTCCGCTGTTATCTAGAAAACTGTTTCATTTAATTAGCCGCTTATGCAAAAATCCTAAACTATTTATCGGAACAACTGCCAACATATTAACACAAATCTATCCGTCTGAGAGATCGTTTACACCCTTGATCGCACTTTTCCCCTTAGAGGTAGTGGCTTTGGAAGTCTTCTTGGTATAAGACTGTAAACCAAATGCTATGCACCAACGATTTGTAAGTGACACATGTGAGGAAGACATTTTTGTTTTCTTGTCACCGTGTCTAAAATATCCCATCAACACCGAATTCAGTGCACCATGAAAACAACTAATGTAAGCAGAGTAGCAGACCAACATTTCAACTCATACCTTCAGTGTTGAGAAATGCGAGACAATTACTTTGTTTTCTTATATTAGGAGAGATCTGGATTGCCTATTGTACCTTAGCACTATAATTATACATCAACCATTAATTCCTGGGTAATAATCAAGGTCATAGTAGGAAAATGTATCTCATGTAAAAGGTGGAAAGGAAATGACTGTGACCGATTTTTGAATGTATTTCTACACCTTATCAGGATTCAGGTACAAGTATTAGTAAAGAAAAAATGTGTTATAAGAATACTTCGGGTTAGGTAAACCTAAACAAAACTGTTATACTTTTGCAAGTAAATAATAATTCATTGGTGTTAAAACACCATTTTTAACTTTATAAAAAGCTACGTTATCCAGACCTCTGCAATACAAATTTTCATTAGATTTAAATCAGATAATTACAGAAGTACTGTTACTAAGACGAACAAATAATTCATTGTTCATGTTACCAGTTCTCAGGCTTTACATTTATGTTGTTTTAATCAATTTTTTATTCCAGTCTTTAACTGGTAGCGTTCACACCTCTACTATTACATTCACGATCGTTCAAATAAATGCAGAATAACAAAGACTGCTCTACTGTCGTCGTTGTTAGAAGGGCACTGCAGTTCAGTATCCCAGAAAATTTCCATCAAGTACTTTTCAAAATACACAAGATTGTAAGGAATTTCAGGTATATAGAAATTTTTGACAAGAGTACTCGTTATAACGCCTAGAAACTTTTTATGGTTTGACGAAAACTGTAGTTTAAAAACAAAAACTACAATAACCACACTTCATCCAAATCGCATCAGCGGCACAAGTCCCAAAGAGCAAAGGAAATAAAATGGCATTGGTCGAATCTGGCTTCCGAGAACCCTCAAAAATATTTATACTGAATGGAAGTATGAATAATCACAATGGAAGTGGCCCACAGGTCGCAATGACAATTGGTTGTTTGCATTGTTAAACGAACCGCAAATATGCATAGAATTCCACGAAATAGCATTGTACTCTATTGTATAGATATGGGAGGCTTTCTGGTTTGTGTATATGAACATATTGTCTCCAGTTTTCATTCCAAAGCGTCATAACAATATAAATAAAAGAGAAATAAAGAGGTTGAAGAGGATAATGTAGTTCTAATACACCATACACATTTTTTAAAAACATTTCGAGTAGCATTCTCAAAATCACTTCCCGGCTTTCGTGCTGTCATATCTCTGTTCACTGTACAGTAACTTCTACCACTATTCACAAAAAAACACACACATTTTCAAATTCTAAAGATTTTGCTCATGGGTATATCTATATCACTAGGAAAGCCTAAGCAAAGCACACTAATAAAATAGACGACCGATCAAATATCAAGGTGAGAATGTATATATATACACAAATAAACACACACACAATATATATATATATATATATATATATATATATATATATATATATATATATATATATATATATATATATGTATATATATATATATATATATATATATATATATATATATATATATATATATATATTTATGATAAATAAAATACCAACACTTTAGGAAAAATTAAATTTATTGAGCTTTCGAGCCTCCTCTTTAGAAAACAAATGGTAATGGTTACACATTTTTAAAAAGAGGTACAGAAATGTTCCTAAGAAATAGAGAACCCGTTACAGTGTGGGCGAAAAGGCGGGTACACACATGCGAACCGAACCTTGTATTGTAACCAATTCTTGTAACAAAAACGCAAGTGTGGACGGTTCCTCGAACCCGAACCCCGAACCCGCGAGGTTCGAGGCTTGGTTCGCCCTCCGTCCCGGCAATTGTCGGTTTTTGGGCCCCGAATCAAAGGGAGGTCTCTTTGCACGTTACGCAACGTGTGGACGGGACCTGTATTGCACGCGTATCAACAGATGTGGCTGAACTTGACACCGACTATGAATAAGGCCGTCCATAGAAGAGTCCCTTGTTTTGGTCAGTCAGTACGTATATGTGTACCATGGCTGATTGGAGTGAGAAAGAGGTCCTTCAGTTTATTAGTTATTACGAAGAAAAGACTTTACTGTGGTATGCAAAACACCCGAACCATTTTAACAAAATACGTCGCAATGATGCATGGATAGATATGGCACAAAAAAACGGGAAAATCGATGGTGGAATGCAAGAGGAAGATGACTTGCTTGTTAGCGTCTATGAGAAGGGAGAAGGTTAAGATTAAGAAAAGCACTGGAACAGGGAAAGGTGAGTACAGAACTACAGATAGTTGATCTGTAATATAATTTATTTTTGTTCTATCGTATATAGAAAATTGGGCCTTAGTGAGTGCACATGTTGATATTAGATATAAAATACCAAGTGATTGCGGGTAATCTGGATAGTATAGGCTACACATGTATGTCTGAATTTTTTTTCCCTAGGTACTGATGAGGTCTATAAAAGTGCGTGGTTTGCATTTAAGAGCTTGCAATTCCTTTGGGACAAGGACAAACCTCGAGAAACAATGAACACAGTAAGTTTTTTTTCCATTCATTAATGCTAAAAGATACTTGAAAATTAATTATATTTATGTGCACATTTACTCCAAAAACTGTACATTGCCTAAATACTCTTGCATGCACAATGTAGTTGTTAATTACTGAATCTTTTGCGTCATTTCTTTGTTAGTGATTCTTGCAATCTCCGTTTTGCTATATTCTTTATCTCCCTTTACTGATGTATTATGATAATTATGGATCTCTTACTAGAATTTTATGCTCAAAACCTATATTAAGCAGGAAAATTACACAGTATCCGGTTCAGATATATTAAGCGTTTGACATCATTTATTGTTTCTTACGTATTGTACCAACCGTGTGTCACACAATTGTACATAATTCCTATTGTATATATTATGCTTGTATCTGCGCTCTTCCCTCGCACTAAAAAGAACCTGAATGATCATGTCTCCGGTTTTGCTCTGAACTTTGTCTGTCCCTTGAACATGCCATGTCCTGTTGCCTTGCCGTTTTGTATATAAAGAAGAGTGTTCCTTAATATATAACTCAGTCGTTTCCAATCTGCCTTTGAGTTCACCCACACCCTCTCTCGGCTCCGTCACAGCATACAAAAATTATGTTAGTAATAGTTAACATACAAAAATCATGTTGGTAATGGTTAATAAAAGGTGGATAAACTTAAGGGACCTTCATCTAGGCATAATTGTTCTGCCAGCTAACACTTCCTTCGTTCATGAAGTAATCAGCCAGTTCTTCTCGTACATCCTTAGCAGTTGTAGAGGATCTACGAGGAACATGTCTGAGCGTAATTAAGGATGTTAAATTGTGTTGTTCTGCTCTCCAAGTACCAGGAATGACATTTCCTTCCTCATCCTCGTAATCCAAAGTGCCTATTGGGGTGTAGATATTCACTGCTTGCTTGTTCCTTCGTAAAAAGTTGTGGAGGTGAGCTACAGCCATTACAATCAGTGCAGCTTTATTCTCCTGCAAAAGTAAGGGTTTTCTAAGGACCCTGAACACTGAAGAGCAAATGCCAAAAACATTTTCAACAACTCTACGAGCTCGGCTAGTTCTGTAGTTAAACACTCGTTCTTTGGAACCTTTTGGGTGCATGCCAGCATACCCTTTCATCATGTTTGGACTAAGAGCAAAAGCTTCATCGCCAACAAAGAAATATGGAATTTCTTTTTCTCTCGACCCTAAACATTGTGGTTTTGGAAAATTCAGGGCATTGTTTTCAATTTTTTTATACAAAGCACTATTTCTATAAACCCCTCCGTCCGATATTCTACCCTGACATCCTACATCAACATAGATAAAGTTGTAATGGGCGTCGACCAAAGCTAATAATACCACACTAAAAGTTGCTTTATAATTAAAAAATTCAGTTTCACTGTTGAAAGGAGCTTGCAAGACAATATGCTTCCCATCCATGGCTCCTAGGAGATGAGGATAGTTCCACAACTCTTCAAATCCTTTGGCGATGGCTAACCAATTGTCTTACGTTGTTGGAACCTGTAGGAGAGAAAAAATTGTTACGGACACACACACACACTATATATATATATATATATATATATATATATATATATATATATATATATATATATATATATATATGTATATCTTAACAGATTTTACAAAAGTAGCCTATATATTCAACTATTTCCTAGATGTATGAAGATGACTCGGCTATATTTTTGTTTGCATTTAATAAATATATATATATATATATATATATATATATATATATATATATATATATATATATATATATATATATATATATATATATATATATATATATATATATATATATATATATATATCTTAACAGATTTTACAAAAGTAGCCTATATATTCAACTATTTCCTAGATGTATGAAGATGACTTGGCCATATTTTTGTTTGCATTTAATATATATATATATATATATATATATATATATATATATATATATATATATATATATATATATATATATATATATATATATATATATATATATATATATATATATATATATATATGCAATCTGTTTAACTTCTGATGACATACGCTTATCTTTCCAGATACCGGGGACAGAAACCGGTGATAATTTGGAAGTTGACCAAGACGCTTCCCAAAATGAAGAAAATCTACTTGTCCCAAGTGCAGTAGACGAAAACACAACTACAAATATCCCCATCTCATCACAGAGGGTATCAAGAAAGCAAAGGATTCAAGAACAACGCTTAGATACAGCCTTCGAAATACTTAAATCGTCTGTTTCTTCTAATGATGAGGCACAAGATTTTGGAAACTTAATTGCTAAAAAGTTACGTACATATGACGCTTGCACTCGGTCTACTGTCCAACATGCAATAATGGGCATATTCTTGAAAGTAGACATGGGCAACTTTGAACAACAGCCAGCACTGGCTCGTTCGAGACCAGGCAATGATCAACATTCCTTGCAACATTTTTCCTTTCCTGCTGTCAATATACCTTCTGTGTCACACTTTAACCAGCCGTCACCTTCATTTGATAGCCGTTCAGCTTCATCCTCACCACATTTGACAGGACAACAACTTTTAAAAACTAGGTCTGCTTTATCTACTGAACAATTACCTTCGATTTCACCTTCTACCTCATCGTCACCACTACCCACGGAATAAAATGTGTTTTCCCCTAACCTCTCAGAAGATGATTACTTCATACAAGAGCTAATTTGATTATTTTCTTTTTCTTTTGTATTTCCTTCTTCAGAAGATAAAAATCTCTAACTAATTTGAGCAAATTTCATAAATATATATATATATATATATATATATATATATATATATATATATATATATATATATATATATATATATATATATACATATTGGTAAAGACTTGTTGTCTGTGCACCATAACCCACTGGATAATGTGTACTTTCCCCTAAAGCTGAACTTGAACTGAATAATGCTTTAGCTAATGTGAATAAAATTATTTGCTAAACCTATTTTCAAAAACCTGAACCCCATCAAAGAAAGAAAAATATTATTATTTAATAGAATAACTTTTAAAATACAGAGCATGATAGGCTATAAGTGTCAAGTTCCAATGTACTTACATCCGGTATTATGCAATATTTTTAATATTTTTTCTGGGGCTGCAACCCACTGTCAGTATTATATATATATATATATATATATATATATAGATATATATATATATATATATATATATATATATATATATATATATACATACATACATACATACATACATACATACATACGGTATATAATTTTTATAGCTGACACAAAGAAAAAGGGTGATGCAAAATTAGAAAGAAAAAAAACTCACCTTTATATTGTTTTGCAGTGCTTCAATGATGGCTTGGCAGACATGTGGCACCGTTTCACTGATGGCTTGTTTTGAGATCTTGAATAGGTATTGCAAACTTGTATACGAGTCTCCAGTTGCTAAAAATCTGATGGTTAGTGCCACCTTCTCTTGAACTGTAATAGCTCCTCTCATATGTGTGTCATTTTTCATAATTTTATGTCCTACCAGTTTTATAATATTTTCAAAATCTGTCGAAGACATTCTGGTGAAATTTTTGTAGTGGCCAGAAACTTCTCCAGTAAATCTACCATTTGACCTAGGACAAATTGCCAGAAAAATGAAATTACTTGCAATGACTTTTAATTATCATGCTAAAAGAAATATCAAAAATGTAGAAATATATATTTGGTGGAACATGGTGAAATATGCAATTCAAGGTAGCCATTGTCGAAATATCTGTTTTTGATTATATTGCCAAAAGTAATAGAGCTAGAATTATGAAAATGGTGTCTATACCCATGTTTTCATGGTCGAAGAATCATTTGAGACTAATTTCAGGGAGCTGTCATGATTACATCATAATGAATTCAATATGGCTGCCATGGTTGGTACGCAAAAACTGAAAATCGCAATAACTTCGACAGTATCCTACCGAAGACAACAATCTTGGTGTCTATTTATAGGTTTTCATGGTAAATGAGTCTATTTATCTATAATGCAGGTGTCAGTTTGTTGAAATTGAAACCAAGGCATGCCAGTTAATTCTCCTTAAATGTAGGTTCACATGCCCAAGATATCACGATCATCATCTGAAGTCTCGTCAGTGTTCTCCAAGTTCATGTTCTCACAGATCCCCCTGCATTCACTGCAGGCTGGTGTACAGTCAAGACCCAGTCGTCTGCACCCACAACGTTTTCCGCACCCTGTCTTGCATTTGCATCTTACCACTTCCAATAGTGATTTTGGAGCAACGTCCAAATCAGTCATAAGGGGGAACATTTTTCCTTCGATGATCTTCCACCCCCAATTTTCAGCATTCAGGCTGTTACCCTTCCACGCCTGAACTTGGTGGAAAACACGGAAACTGTGGTACTTTACTGCCCCTGAAGTTGGTGGCAATGATTTGGGGTGAATAACTTTTTTGCTAGTGGCAACTAATTCTTGAAACCTGTGGTGTCTCAGTGAATCCAGATTGCCATCTGGTTTTGCCTTGTACACACAAAGCATAGCTTTCTCCCCTGCCTGAATTATTTCATCCTCGCTGGAATCATAGTTGCCAAACACCTTAGCAAGGTCACAAAAGTATTCACTGTCCTGTGCCAACTTCAGTGCCACACCCTTTCCATAACCAAAGACACGTGAAGTTGTATCACAGCCAAGGAACGCATGGACAAAAAGAATGCTATTGCAAAGATCATCTCCAAGTTTCTGACATACATGTCCAATGTTCAGAAGTTGCTCCTTTTTTCCCTTTTTAGGCTCCGGCCTCCAGAACATATTATACTTCACATTCTTAGTATGATAACATAGAAGGACAAGAAGATCTGTATCATCTCCAACGAGAATAACATTACACTGCGACACAACCTTTATTGCGGTCTGGACAATAAGTAGATCAGCATCATCTTTTGCGTGGTGAACTTCACAACCAGCAGCTTCAAGGGAATCACAAAGCAAATTAATGAAACGTTGCTTGTTTTCATCATTTGATAGGAATTCCTCTTTTTTGATCTTGAGCGACATCTGAGTTTGAAAATTGACTGCTCTTCCTTGGCGCGTTCCTAGGCGTCTTTGATGGGTACTATCTTTCGTTGATGGCCCACTGGTGTAACCATCAAAAACGATGACTGCCTTTCCATAACGTTTCTTCACATATGACGTGTACCTTTGAAGGATCGACTTATAGGTGTCTCCAATTTGCCATGGAATCCTGTGAAGTAGGGCACCACCATCGAGTACATATTGGCAATTGGAAGGTTTGTCCGGACGATCATCCTGTGGGATCAAATCCCAAATAGCTTTTGCAAGGGCTGGTTTGTTGGCTTTAAGCTGAACGTGCCTGGTCTCAAACAGAGCTGGTGGATAAGAGCATAGTTCATACTGAAAGGCATCCAGCAGATCTGTAGCCTGTGTTCCGGCGATCACCAGTCTCTGAAACAGTAGCTGGGGATCGATGTTCACTTTCTCCCCATCAATTTTGATAGTTGACTTTGATTCTGGTGTTATAACCTGATTTCGTTTCCGAAATACATATTGATTAACAATATTTCCTGTCATATCCTCAAGAATTTTCTGTCCAACTTCCTTGGCTAACTCTACATTAACGTCCTCTCTAGTAGCTACCCCTGTCACAATATTTTGCAATGACATACTTTCTTCAAATGGATTCCTTTCTGCCAGTATTGAAACGAGTTTGTTGGTATCGGCTATGTCCTTTGCCTGACGTGCCTTTGACAGATCTTTATGCTGCTCACTTGTTGCATACTTAACTGAAGTCAGTTGCTGCATGGCATCATTGACCTCTGCGCAAATAGGTCTGGACAGACACCATACCAGTCGCTGTGTTTCTGTCATACCCCGTCCTCTCGTCAAACCACCCGTTGTTTTAAGGCTTCTCATGAGAACTTGTTCTATAACCAAATCTGGGGACAGTCCTGCCCAATAACGATCCGACCTTCGCACGACGTGCAAACCGTCCATGAAGTTGGAGTAGATATCTGGATTGGAATCCTCCAGCTTCCACATTTTCTGCAGATATAGGTACACCGACTTTGTGTACAAGTTATGTCCAGAGGCAGCAAAATAAGGCAACATATTTTGCAAGGTTGCAAGATGCAACTTCCAGTCACCTGTTCGTTCGGACCTCAGGAAGTTCCGAACAATGTCAATCAATTTCATATACATAACCCACAGTTTCCCTGTTTTATGTTCTACTGCATTTAGTGCATTCAGTAATCTTTCCTTGACAGAATGGAATGCTGGTGATGAACTTATCTCAGATGGTACCATTTGTCCTTCTAGAAGTTCATCAACTAAAATTCCAAGTTCCTGAATTTCAGTTGGGAGAGGGATTTCCGCACCATTAAGAACTGAAACCGATAAAGGATCTATATCCTCAAAGGTGTTATCATCCTGAAACTCCATGACCGTTGAGCTATCCTCATCGTCGTGATCTTCTGTAGCAGAGGAGCCATTTAGCTGAAGGCCGAATGTTTTTGCAATCAAAGCTGTGTTCAAAGCAGTGTCAAGCAACAGGTGACCACGTACAGCCCTTGCAACAGCCTTTCCACTCATAATGTGTGTAACGGTATTGGAAGCAAAGATCATTTCCAGCAATTCTTGGAGTCCAGTTCCGGCCATCAAGTGTCCTATGCTCCCGAGAAAACTCATTAAAGTGTGAAAACCTCCAAGACGGATTATAACTGAATGTAGCTGTGTGCTTGGATCTTCACTTTCCACTATTGTCATGGCTTTCCACCAGAGAGGTTGGTCAAACGTTATTATGGGTGTCACTCCATATCGATGTGCATGGTCAGAAACAAAGATGAGGGTAGAATAGACACAATTCATATCACTTGGGTTTAAGTCTATCATGGGCAAAAACATAGTAGATGCCTGTCCTGGATGCTCACCATGAGTTATCAGCTGCATCATCCCGGACCATCCAGGTCGGCGAGGTTTCGCACAGAATGACACTTTCCATAACAGGTCTATGTCCATGAGCCTGTCTCCTAGCATTTCATCATCTCCCTTCAGTTTCTCATACTTCAATGTAGCCAAGCCTTCATTCATTGGAGAGAATTGATGTATACGTATCCTCCCAACCTTTGCAATGTCCTCTGCAGACATACTTATACGTTTGATTACTGATGCATGGTCAATTTTGGGAGTGATCGCGGTGATAATTCCCATTCCGTGGAAAGTTCCACTGCCATCAAGTGTTCTGATGTTGTGGTCGACATTATCTGCCACATACTGCATAAAGTGACCTTGAAGAAAACCTGGAATGTCAATGCCTGCGCTTACAGCTGCACATCGTTCATATTTAAGTACCTCGGAGTAGGAGGATGTAAATCCATGCTGGTACAGGGTATCTAACAGAAATCTAGAAGCAAAGTGATGATGTAACTGAACACCCAGGCCTAGCTGGAGTGGAGCAGTGATAACCCTAGGGCGGGTTGCCTGCATCATTGCTTGACCAACTGAGCTTATCTTTAAATTCTTCTCCTTTCCAACAAATAGGACATCAAGAAAACGTTTCAATGAATTTGGTAGATATGACAGAGTCTTCTCAGTTGAAGCCATCTCAAGTGTACTCGGATATAACTCCTTGGACTGAATGATTGACTTTATGTCGCTCTTAATTAAGTTGGCGGCTGCCTCTACCATTCGTAACTTTTCTAACTCACAGTCAAGCTGCCTTGATTGCTGATAGAAATTGTTGAGTATAGATTGTGCCTTACGCCTGAATGTCACAACATTTTCAGTACCATTAATCTCAGTTATCAAAATGCTGTCACCAAAGTGTTTCTGAAGCATTTTTTTCGTATGTTTAAACGTATACGGTTCACAATTGGGTCCTAATAGTTCACCATCTTTGTGATTATATCGTTGACAGTTGTCTGTTCTACATCATTTGCTTCTAAATTTTCAACAGCTTTAAGGAAAGCAGATTCTTTTTCTGAATCCCCTGGGCATCCAACTTTTATTTTTTTTGCACTGGTGCCGTACTCATTTTTTGTACAGCTGAGGAACTGTGGTATCTGATTGCCCTTTCTAAAGTTCGAGTCACAAGCCTTGTGATAGACACCCTCAGCTGCAAAAAGGTCTTCTCCAGCAACAACTAATCTTGCTTTCACTGTCTCAGACCATGAGTCATTGCGTTTATCACAACATTCCATGATACTTTTGGAATATATTTTTGTTCGCACTGAAATGAGTTTATAGTCTGTCTTCCTCCCATTGTATCTATCGCCTACACCACAGAATACGCAATGGTCCTTGATAGAATGGGTTGGAGTTGCTGAACGGAGACTAAAACGATTGTCATTCGATTGATTGTCCTCTTCGTCAAGCTTACGTTTGTCTCTTTGTATGCAATTTGGATTGATGAAATTATTGCGACACAATGTATGTATTTGTTGTCCAGGTGCCACAGCAACAGTTTCATTCCGTTCAACACAGGCCCTTGCAATTCCATCACATCCCTTTTGCGTCAGCTTTGTCAGCGCCTCACCATTGTGAATTGGCTTGCCACAGAACACACAGTCAAGCATCCTGCAAAATAGAGAAACTGATCAGAAGTGTGTTAAAATAAGTAAAGAATGAGCTCAAACTTTCACATGTAGTAGTTATGAGGACTCACCACAAAATGATGATTAAAAACCAGGACAGATGTTATAAGTCCAAACTGGAGAGTGGTACTAGGTGTTCCGGACGAGAGTAAATGTAACCCTGCCTCATGCACGACACCCGCCTCTAAACCGTTTAACCATCATGTTTATTCAGAAGGTCGGGTTAAAAAACAAAGCAAAGTTTGGTATATTAGAATGAAAGCTTGGTTTTTTAACCCGACCTTCTGAATAAACATGATGGTTAAACAGTTTAGGCATTTCTTCTATATGACAGAGGCGGGTGTCGTGCATTAGGCAGGGTTACATTTACTCTCATCCGGAACACCTAGTACCACTCTCCAGTTTGGACTTATAACATCTGTCCTGGTTTTTAATCATCATTTTGTGGAGAGTCCTCATAACTACTACATGTGAAAGCTCAATAATCATTCACATAGACACCAAGTTTGCTGTCTTTGGTGGGATTCTGTAAAAGTTACTGCGATTTTCAGTTTTTTCGTGCTTACCACGGCAACCATATTGAATTCATTATGATGTAATCATCACAAATCCCTAAGATTGGTCTCTATGATTCCTTGACCATGAAAACATGGGTATGGATATCATTTTCATAAGTCTAGCTCTATTACTTTTGTCAGTATAGGCAAAAACAGAAATTTTAGTAATGGCTACCTTAATTTGCATATTTTACCATGTTCCACCAAATATATTTTTCTACATTTTTGATATATCATGTGGCAGGTCTAACTTAAACATATGAAAGTGGTTTCGTTTTTCTGGCAATTTGTCCTGGGTCACCCCCTATTTTGGGCTAGATTTACTGGACTATTCTTGGAATCTCATGTCAGTGAGTTATTCCCGACCACTGTATTCTACCCTTCTAGTATATAACCTTGATTGCCACCATCTTCTTTTATTTCGCTTCATTTCCGTAAATAATGTATATAAATATACGCGGCAGCTGCTACTTGCATAGTGGCCATCGTCGGTAAACAACCCAGACAGACT